>NC_091982.1:154342628-154578638 GCF_044704955.1 Pristiophorus japonicus | reverse complement strand
GATGGCAGTAAAAGAGATAAGGGGGAAGACAGAGTGGGGGAAGAGATAGGGGAAAGAGAGAGACAGGGCGGGGGAAGAGAGAGAGTGGGTGAAGAATGGGGGGGGGACAAGGAGGGAGTAGAAGAGAGGAGGGTGTAAACAGGAGGGAGGGGGAAGAAAGGGGAGGAAGAGGTGGGAGGTGAGGGAGTGAGGGAGTGTGGAAGAGTGGAAGGGAAGAGAGGTGGGGGGAAGAGAGGGAATTGTGGGGTGGAGGAGAGCAGGGAGAGAGAGGGGGGAAGAGAAGGGGGAAAGAGAGAGGGGTCAGAGAGAGCGGGGTAGAGAGAGCAGGGGAAAAGGGACGGGAGGAAGAGAGACAGGAGAGAGAGGAGGGAAGAGAGAGAGTGGGTGAAAAGAGAAAGGTGAAAGAGAGGGAAGAGGAAGTGAAGGAGGGGGAGAAGAGAGGAGGGTGGGAAGAGAGAGAGGGGGAAGAGAGGAGGAAGGGGGAAGAGAGGGAGGGGTGGGGAAAGAGAGCAGGGAAGAGAGAGAGAGGGGAGAAGGATAGAGGAGGAAGTGAGAGAGGGTGGTGGAAGAGAGAGGAGGTAAGAGAGAGAGGGGGAAGTAGAAAGGGGGGAAGAGAAAGAGGGTGGGGGAAGAGAGAGAAAGGGAGGGGGAGGAGACGGAGGTGGTGAGAGGAAGGGAGGAGGAAGAGAGGGGGTGAAGAGAGGGAGGGAGCAGAGAGGAAGGAGATGAAGAGAGGGAGTGGTGGGGGAAAGAAAGGTGGGAGAGGAGGAAGATTGTGAGGGGAGATGAGGGCAAACAAGAGCGGAGAAACAAGAGGGAGGAGGAGAGAGTGAGGGGGAGGAGAGAATAGAGGGGGGAAGAGAGGGGAAAGAGAGCAAGATGGGTTGGAAGAAAGAGAGTGGAGGGAAGAGTGAGAGGGATGAAGAGAGAGAGAGGGCAGGGGAAGAGAGAGAGAGGGCGGGTGAAGAGAGGGAGGGGGGAAGTGAGGAGGGAGGACCAAGAGAGGAGAGGGGAAGAGAGAGAGCGGGAGGAATGGGAGGGAGAGGGGAAAGAGAGGGAGGGGGAAGAGAGGGAGGGGGTGGTGGAAAGAGGGAGAGGGTGGGTGAAATGAGAGGGAGGCGGTGGGGAAAAAGAGATGGAGGGGGAAATAGAGGAAGGGGGTGGGAAGAGAGGGAGGAGAGAGAGAAGGGGAGATGGAGGGGAGGGAGAGAGGGATGGGGAGAAGAGAGAGAGGGCATTGGAGGAGAGAGGGAGGGGAAGAGAGGAAAGGGGAAAGAGGAGGGAGGGAGAAGAGAGGGGAGAAGAGGGAGAGGTGGGAGGAAGAGAGGTGGGAGAGGGGGAAGACTGGGAGGGGAGAAGAGGGAGGAAGAATAGCGGAAGGAGAAGAGGGGAGGGAAGACAGGGGGTAAGAGAGGGGGGAAAGAGGGGGGGAAGAGAGGATAGGGAAGGAAAAGGGGGAATGATGGCGGGTGGGAGAGAGGGGGAGGGGAGAAGGGAGAGGTGGAATAGAGAATAGAGGGGGAAAGAGAGAAGAAAGGGGGGAGAGAGGGGGGAGATGAGGGGAGGGAGGAGGAAGAGCGAGAGGGAGGGTGGGGAGGAGAGAAAAAAGGGAACGGGGAGGGATAGATGGGGAAGAGAGAGAGCGGATAGGGGAGAAGCAAGGAGGGGAGGAGAGAAGAGGTGGGATGGGACAAGAGAGGGGGGAAGAGAGAAGAGAGGGGTGCGAGAGAGGGGGGAGAGAGAGGGTTGGAGAGAGAGAGGAGGGGAAGAGAGTGGGGGAGAGAGAGGGGGAAGAAAGTTGGGGGAGAGAGATGTGGGGAAGAGAGAGAGATGGGGAAGAGAGATAAGGGGGAAGAGAGAAATTGGGAAGTGAGAGAGATGAGGGAAGAGAGATAAGGGGAAGAAAGAGAGGGGGAAGAGAGAAAGAGGGTTGGGAGGAAAGAAGACGGCAGGGAAGAAAGAGAGAGGGGAGTGAAGAATGGGTGGGGGAAAGGAGGGAGGCAGGGGGAAGAGAGGAGGGAAGAGAGGAGGAAGTGGGGAAGAGAGGAAGGGAAATGAGTGAGGGGAGAAGAGAGGGAGAGGCGGAAGAGAGTGAGGGGAGGGGCGGAAGAGAGGGGGGAGGAGAGAGAGCGGGGAGAGAGGGGAGAAAGAGAGGGGGAGAGAAAGGGAGGTAAAGAGAGAGAGGGGGAAGAGAGAACGGTGGGAAGAGAGAGTGGGGGAAAGGGATGAGGGAAGAGAGAGATAGAGAGCGGGGAGGAGAGAGAAAGGTTGTGGTTAGAGAGAGATGGGAGGAAGAGAGGGAGGGGGAAAGAGAGGGAGGGGGAAGTGAGGCAGGGGGAGAAGAGAGGAGGGTGGGAAGAGTGGGAGGAGGGAAGAGAGGAGGGGGAAGAGATAAGAGGGGGAACAGAGGGACGGAAGAAGGGGAAGAGAGTGTGGAAGAGAGGAAGGAGTGGGGGGAAGAGAGGGGCAATGAGAGAGAGGGAGGGGTATTAGAGAGAGGGGGCGCAAAGAGAGACAGACGGAGGAAGGGAGAGAGTGTGGAGGAAGAGAGAGAGAGGGATGAAAGAAGAGAGGGGGGAAGAGAGAATAGAGGTGGGAAGAGACCGGGAAGTGAGAGAGGGGGAAGAGAGAGAGGAGGAAGAGAGAGGCAGGGAAGAGAGAGGGAATGGGAGAGAGAGATGGAGGAAGAGAGTGAAGGGGTGGAAGAGGGAGAGGGGGAAGTGATGAGGGAGGGGGAAGAGAGGAGGGGAAGAGAGGGAGCGAGGGGGAAGAGAGGGGTGAAAGAAGGGAGGGAGGAAAGAGAGGGGGAAGAGGGAGTAGGGAAAGAGATGGAGGGGGTAAGTGAATGAGGGGGAAAGAGAGGGAAGGGGAGCGGAAGAGAGAGAGCTGTGGAAAGAGAGGGAGCAGGAGGAAAGGGAGGGAGGGGTGGTGGAAAGAGAGGGAGTGGGGGGGAAATGAGAGGGAGGGTGTGAGGAGAGAGGGAGAGTAGGGGACAAGGAAGGGATGGGGAGGGGGAGGGGGATGGGGGAGAGAGAGAGAGAGGGCAGTGGAAGAGAGACGGGTAAAAGGAATATTGTGGGGAAGAAAGAGAGGTGGAAAGAGGGTGGAGAGAGAGAGGGGGGGAAGAGAGAGAGGGGGGAAGGGGGGTAGAGAGAAGAGAGGTGGAAGAGAGGAGGGGGAAGAGATAATGGGGGAAGAGATAGAGGGAGGGGAAAAGAGGGAGGGGGAGGGTGGAAGAGAGGGAGGAGTGGAAGAAAGAGAGGGGCAAAGAGAGAGGGAGGGGTAATAGAGAGAGGAGGCGCCAAGAGACACAGGCGGAGGAAGTGAGAGAGTGCGGGGAAGAGATGGAGCATGGAAAAGGGATGGGGGAAGAGAGAGAAAGGGCTGTGGAAGAGAGAGAGGGGGGAAGAGAGAATTAGAGAGAGGGGGGAACAGAGACAGAGGGAGGGTGTAGAGAGGGAGGGGTAGGAGAGGGTAGGGGAAGAGAGGAAAGGGGAGGAGTGGAGGGGGAAGAGAGAGGGGGAAAGAGGGGGAAGAGAGAGAGGGGGAGGGGAGAAGAGAGGGGAGAAGAGAGGGGGCAGAGAGGGGGAAGAGAGTAGAGAGAGGGGAAGAGAGAATAGAGGTGGGAAGAGCGGGGGAAGGTAGAGAGAGTGGGAAGAGAGAGAGGGGGAAGAGAGCGGTGGGGAAGAGAGAGGGAGCGGGAGAGAGAGAGGGGCAGAGAGAGGGGGAGAGAGAGGGTGGAAGATATATGGGGAAAGAGAGAGAGATGGGGGAAGAGAGAGAAGGGAGGAAGAGTGAGAGGGAGTGTGGGGGGAAGAGAGAGAGAAGGGATGGAAGAGAGAAAGAGGGGGGAAGAGAGAGAGAGGGCGGGGGAAGAGAGAGAGAGGGTGGGTGAAGAGAGGGAGGGGGACGTGATGAGGGAGGGGGAAGAGAGGAGGGGGGAAGAGAGAGTGCGAGGTGGGGAGAAAGGGGAAAGAGAGGGAGAGTGGAAAGAGAGGGCAGGGGAAGAGAGGGAGGGGGAAAGAGAGCGAGGGGGAAGTGATTGAGGGTGGAAGATTGGGAAGGGGAGGGTAAGAAAGGGAGGGAGGGGCAACAGAGGGAGCGGGAGGAAAGGGAATGAGGAGGAAAGAGTGGGAGGGGGAAGAGAGGGAGAGGTGGTGGAAAGAAAGGGAGTGGGTGGGGGAAATAAGAGAGAGGGGGTGGGGGAAAAGAGAGGAGGTGAATGGGGAGAGAGGGAGGGGAGAGAGAAGGGGAGAAGGAAGGGAGGGGGCTGTGGAAGAGAGAGAAGGGGAAGAGGAATGTGATGGGGAAGAGAGAGAGAGGGCGGTGGAAGAGAGAGAGGGAGCAGGGAAGAGAGGGAGGGGAGGAAGAGAGGAGGGAGGGGGAAGAGAAATGGGGTTAGAGAGGAGGAGGAAGAGAGGGATTGGGGAAACAGAGGGGAGTGTGAGGGGAAAGCGAGAGGGGAACAAGTGGGGGGGAGAGGAGGAGAGGGAAGAAAGGGGGAAAGAGAGGGGTAAAGGGGGAGAGAGAGGGAGGGGAAGAGAGATGGGGGGTGATATATATGTAAATTTGTATCTACAGCCACCAGAGGACTCGTCCCCTGGAGTCCCAAGGGATCCCATAATCCCTTGGGAGCACAGGTACTTAAGGAGACCTCACAGGTTGGAGAGAGACTCTGGAGACCTTCAATAAAAGACTAAGATCACACTTTATTTTGAGTTCACAGTATCCAGTCAGATTCTTTCTTCATCCATAACAACTGGCGTCGAGATACAGATAACGAACCCAACGATGCAGAGAACAGTGGAAACTGAGCATAAGCCACTGATATCCCTTGTTTCCAAGAGTAAGGGGATAAATACTAAAGCATCAGCCCGTATCCAGAGATGGGCGCTCACGTTGTCCGCATACAACTAGGCCATCCGCCACAGGCCAGGCACAGAAAACTGTGCCGATGCTCTCAGCAGGCTGCATTGCCCACCTGGGTGGAAATGGCGCAGCCCGCAGATTTAGTCATAGTTATGGAAGCATTTGGGAGTGAGCAATCACCCGTCACAGCCTGACAGATTAGAATCTGGACGAGCCAGGACCCCTTACTGTCCCTAGTTAAAAACTGTGTGTTTCACGGGAGCTGGTCCAGTGTCCCAGTGGAAATGCAGGAAGAGATAAAGCCATTCCAGCAGCGCAAAGGTGAAATGTCTATACAGGCAGACTGTCTTCTGTGGGGAAATCGGGTAGTGGTTCCCAAGAAGGGCAGAGACACCTTCATCAGTGACCTCCGTCGCATCCACCAGGCATCGTAATGATTAAACCGATAGCCAGATCCCACGTGTGGTGGCCCGGTATCGATGCGGACTTCGAGTCCTGCATTCACAGATGTAACACATACTCGCAGTTAAGTAATGCACCCAGGGAGGCGCCACGAAGTTTATGGTCTTGTCCATCCAAACCCTGGTCTTGGGTCCATGTCGACTATGCAGGCCCGTTCTTGGGTAAAAATGTTCCTTGTGATTGCAGATGCGTACTCCAAATGGATTGAATGTGAGATAATGTCGGCAAGCACGTCCGCTGCCACCACTTAAAACCTACGGACCATGTTTACCACGCACGGGCTACCCGATGCCCTGGTGAGCAACAACGGGCCATGTTTTACCTGTGACAAGTTCAAAGAATTCATGACCTGCAACTGGATCAAACATGTCACACTTGCCTCATTTAAACCAGCATCCTATGGTCAGGCAGAGAGAGCAGTGCAAACCATCAAGAAGGGCTTGAAGAGGGTAACGGAAGGCTCACTGCAGACTCGCCTATCCCAAGTCCTGCTTAGCTACCGCATGAGACCCCACTCACTCACTGGGATCCCATCTGCTGAACTGCTCATGAAAAGGGTACTTAAGACAAGGCTCTCATTAGTTCACCCTGATCGACATGAACAGGTAGAGAGCAGGCGGCTTCAACAAAGTACATACCATTATAGCGCAAATGTGTCACGCGAGATTGAAATCAATGATCCTGTATTTGTATTGAATTATGGACAAGGTCCCAAGTGGCTTCCCGGCACTGTCGTGGCCAAAGAGATGAGCAGGGTGTTTCGGGTCAAACTTTCAAATGGACTAATTCACCAGAAATACTTGGACCGAATCAAACTCAGATTCACGGACTATCCTGAGCAACCCACTTTGGACCCTACCTTTTTTGATTCCCCCAACATACACACTGGTGGCAACTGACACTGCGGTTGGCCACGAAGCAGAACCCATTATCTATAGCAGCCCAGCAGAACTCACCACACCAGGCAGCCCAGCAAGGCCAGCTGCACAGCAGCCCAGTGAGGGGTCAACAAACGATTTACCAGCATTTGTCCCAAGACGATCAACCAGGGCAAGAAGGGCCCTAGATTGGCTCATCTTGTAAATAGTTACACTGTTGACTTTGGGGGGTAATGTTGTCATATATGTAACTTGTATATACCCTGTACAGCCACCAGAGGGTTCATCCCCTGGAGTCCCAAGGGATCCCATAATCCCTTGGGAGCACAGATACTTAAGGAGGCCTCACAGGTTGGAGAGAGACTCGGGAGACCTGCAATAAAATACTAAGGTCACACTTTACTTTGAGCTCACAGTATCCAGTAAGACGCTTTCTTCATATTTAACAGGGGGAGTGGACAGATGTGAGGAGGGAGGAGAGAAGAGAGTGGGGGAAGAGAGAAGAGAGGGGGAGAAGAGAGGAGAGAGGGGAAGAGAGAGGAAGCGTGGGGGGGATGAGAGAGAGAAGGAGTGGGAGAGAGAGGGGGCGAAGAGAGAGAGTGGGGAAAAGAGAGGGAGAAGAAAGAGGGGGAAGGGAAAGAGAGGAGGAGAAGAGAGAGGGGGGAGAGGGATAGGGGGAAGAGAGAGAGGGCAGTGGAAGAGAGAGAGAGGGAGGAGGAGAGAAGGGAGGAAGTGGGATGGGGGGAAGAGAGAGAGAGAAAGGGCTGGGGAAGAGGGGGGGCAAGAGAGGGAGGGGGTGCAGAGGGAGGGGTTGGGAGAAAAGAGAGGGGGAGAGGGGGATGACTGGGAGGAGAGAAGAGGGGGGAACAAGAGGGGCGAACAAGTGGGTGGGAGAAGAGGGGAGGGAAGAGAGGGGGAAAGAGAGGGGGAAGAAAGAGAGAGGGGAAAGAGGGGAGAGAGAGAGGGGGGAAAGAGAGATGGGGAGCGGAGAGATGTGAGAGGGAGGGGAGAAGAGAGTGGGGGAAGAGAGAAGAGAGGAGAGAAGGGGAAAGAGAGAAGAGAGGGGGAGGAGAGGGAGAGGGAGACGAGACAGGGATGGGGTGAGAGAGGGGGGAAGAGAGAGAGAGGGGGAATAGAGAGAGACAAGGAAGAGAGATGGGGAATGAGAGAGAGAAGGGGGAAGACGAGGGGGAAGAGAGAGGTGATCGTGAGGGAAGGGAGAGAGAAGGGGTGGAAGAGAGAGAGGGGATGAAGAATATCGATCAAGAGTCAACCTCTTCCGAGACGGCGGTAAAAACACTTAAAAAATTGTAATTGTGCAGCTTTCTGGCGGGCCTAATTATCTGAATAGGATTCCACGCCGCTCTGTCTCGGATCTGCTCAGCGCTGACTGACCCAACATTGGTAGAGGTGCATGGCGGTGGCTTCACAGCGGGGACCCGATCCAGTGTGGAAAAAAAACACTTTCCCACCTGACCCTCCACCGATCGCGCCCGCTGATGCCCCACAAAATTCCGACCAATAGCGCCCATTTTTAATTGTCAAGCATATTAGTGAGCAGGAAAAAACAAACATAATTTCTACTTCATTAAGCCATTCTCAATCAACTTTAGGTGCCAGATGAAGGTTTTGACACCTTCTGTGTAACAACTGTTGTACAGCTTTCTTGCTCTTTTCGCTTTGTTGCTTTAAATGTCGAATTACACACACACTCAGTTGTAGTATATGGCAAGATCAGGTCTTTTATTCAGACATTCATACTATACAAACCAAGTATGAAAGTTACTGAGACACAAACACTTCACAAGCCAGCTTTCTGCTTGTTCCAATTTCCAGTGGCTGCTTGTGAGCAACACACCTTCTGAATGTCCAGTGTCTAGTGTCTAATGTGTGTGTGTGAAATTCTCATCTTTATATCAAAAAAGTCTTTGAACTCTTGTTTCTTTGCATGGTACATTTAAACAATTAACATGCAGACGATGTAGAATAAATGTCATTGTCCTGAAATCATGACTAACTGCTTTCTGAACTACTATACACAAACCAAATCATTTCCTCGCACAGTAACAAAGGTACACTCAAATACTTAACATAGAGATGATGTCATGAATTACTGTAAATACACAAGTGATCAGATAGACACATTTCAGTGGTTAAATGGCTCCATATCGTCTAGCAGCCTGTTTCAATGCAATCATCCTGTTTTAAACCAAACTTCAATCTTCAACTTTTAACCCTTTCGATATCGGCGGAGCAAATCATTTCAGAAATGCGGACTGGCGCTCTCACAACTACCACCAGTGTGGACAACCAGGTTAGAAGTTTGACAAGCAATATGAAGCAAGCTGTAAGCCAGTGAGTTGAAAAATTCTTTATTTTCCAAAGCCTTTTCAATCAGTTTCCCACTTTCACCAGCAGTAATTTCTACCCCACAACATTATCTACAGTCAGTATGTTTATATTCAATCTACAGGCATAGGTAGATTGTATATAGGTAGATCCAAAGGTAATTGTGTCAAATTCATGAACATGATATACATTATCCATCAGGTATTTGTACCGGATGATAACCTTATTCCAGTTCCTTCATTTCCTGAAATATTGTACTTCAGCAGAATTGTGAATTAGAACTAAAAGATTGTCTGACTTAGCCTGTATTTGGTTCTGTTATTCTAAAATGAAAAGAGCACAGGACTGTAACCAATGTTCCCTCTAATTATTTTTTTGTGCATGGTCCCTTTAACTGACTGCACGGCCTGTTCAAAGTTCCGTGTGTGCGCGGTTTCTTCCGGGTAAAAGCTGGTGATTGGCCTGCGCGGGACCTCCAGACCCCTGCATGGCCATACAGCTTAGCGGGAGCACTAACTATAACCCAACGGCACTCATTTGTTGTTACATTAATACCTTGAAATTATTTCACTGAAGCATTAAACCTCTGATTTACTCTTTCATCCTGTTCTGTCAATCGTATCCCTGTTATTTTTGTTTAATCAGCCTTTATGTCGGCATTGGTATTTTCCTTGTCCTTGCCTTGGAAACATTTCATTTCCTCAGGCTATCTTTTATTTTTATTCATCTAAATCCTGACTTGAATTGCGTAGCCTTGGTCACTGAATCTCTGTCCTGGGCACCTTCCTGAATGTGTGATTGGGAATTCCTTGCTGTGACATCACAATAAGCCCAGGTGATGATGTATTTTGTTGTTCTGCCAGATACAAAAACAATCTTTGAGAAAAAGCACTAAATTAACACCCCAACCTACCGAACCTCAGAGCAGTAAAGCTCCAGGTTGACTAAATATCCCCAAATCCCGCTCCCCAATGCTCACAAAGGTATCCGCTATCACCAGATCCTCACTTTTATCAAGTGCGTGCGTAAAGTGTTGGTGCTTTCCTTCTCTCCACTGAATTGACTGTGGAGCAGCTGCCAGCAGGTACACTGACCAATTGCTCTTATTGTCAAGATACACCCGACTCAGCCGCAGTACTTGGTATTAGTCACTGAAGGAAAATGCCAGCAAGTGAAGCGGCGTGTATCCTGATTGTAAGAGCAGTTGGTTATAAAACCAGTTATATTAGTGAATGGCTTCGTGATTGCCATTGTGCTCAATCATCATCACAGGCAGTCCCTCGGAATCAAGGAAGACTTGCTTCCACTCTAAAAATGAGTTCTTCGGTGGCTGAACAGTCCAATACGAGAACCACAGTCCCTGTCACAGGTGGGACAGATAGTTGTTGAGGGAAAGGATGGGTGGGACAGGTTTGCCGCACACTCTTTCCACTGCCTGCGCTTGATTTCTGCATGCTCTCGGCGATGAGACTCGAGGTGCTCGGCGCCCTCCCGGATGCACTTCCTCCACTTAGAGTGGTCTTTTGCCAGGGACTCCCAGGTGTCAGTGGGGATGTTGCGCTTTATCAGGGAGGCTTTGAGGGTGTCCTTGTAATGTTTCCACTGTCCACCTTTGGCTTGTTTGCCGTGAAGGAGTTCCGAGTAGAGCGCTTGCTTTGGGCATCTCGTGCCTGGCATGCGAGCAATGTGGCCTGCCCAGCGGAGCTGATCAGGTGTGGTCAGTGCTTCAATGCTGGGGATGTTGGCCTGGTCGAGGATGCTAATGTTGGTGCGTCTGTCCTCCCAGGGGATTTGCAGGGTCTTGCGGAGACATCGTTGATGGTATTTCTCCAGCGACTTGAGATGTCTACTGTACATGGTCCATGTCTCTGAGCCATACAGGAGGGCGGGTATTACTACAGCCCTGTAGATGATGAGCTTAGTGGTAGATTTGAGGGCCTGGCCTTCAAACATTCTTTTCCTCAGGCATCCGAAGGCTGCACTGGCACACTGGAGGCAGTGTTGAATCTCGTCGTCAATGTCTGCTCTTGTTGATAGGAAGCTCCCGAGGTGTGGGAAATGGTCCACGTTGTCCAGGGCCGCGCTGCAGATCTTGATGATTAGGGGGCAGTGCTGTGCGGTGGGGTCAGGTTGGCAAAGGACCTTTGTTTTACGGGTGTTTAATGTAAAGCCATGCTTTTATACGCCTCATTAAATATGTGCTTAATGAGGTTATATTCAAATATGATTGTATTTATTTCCTCTTTTATATTTTCAATAATTTTTTATAAACTGCAAACATTTTATTCCTGAGCTTTGTTCTCATAAATATAGGGGAATCTGTGTTTGAGACTAAACCATGTTTCTACTTTTGGCTCTCCATGTTAGATTAGCATCAAGCATTCCCAGGTAAGATTGATACTTTACAATGTACCAGAACCCCAAAATATGCCTTAAAACCCAACTGCAGAAGATATAGTTCAAAGTAACTCTACCACAATAGAACCCAACAACATGCTGTACAGATTTTCAAATACTCCTGAGGCAGCAAATGGTCATTTTAGTGACTTTGAGCCTTTATTAGTTTTACAATGGAACTCACTCCAGCTCTCAGCTGGTGAGAGTTCTGTTGGGCATAATGAAGGTGTAAAGGATGGAATTTCCATGTTCTGTCCCAAACTATGTCCCGCCCACCCCCCACCCCCCGCCTCTCCATTTTAGGCAATCCTTTCTCAGGCACTAAGTGACTCAGAACTATTTATAGATTAAATTAAATTTCTGCATATAGTTGGACAATACATCTGAAAGAAATATCCCATTAATGATCCACTTCCAGCAATTATTTTTCTTTTCATGCTGGAATTCATATCGTTCCAGACATGTGCTCTATATGTACCCGAGAAGACATTCTCTATATTTTCCTTTTTCCAGGGACCATAATACTCTTCCCAGCTTGAATATGGGATTGTGATCCATAAAGAGATGCCATTGCATTCCTTCCCAGCGAGTCTGGCTAGGTTATTAGACTTGCACCAACAGTGCAGAACACTGGTTACCAGTCGAGGGCCTTGTTGAGCCCACCTGTGTCCAATATAATGCGCCACAAAATCTTCCATGCAGTCCCACGTAAAATAATGGTGGCTGTAATTAAATCCCATTGCTCCATTACTGAAAAATGCTCCTCCTTCTGTACAGATAAAATTGGCAAATGGCAAAGGCTTCATTGATATAATGTCGGTATCCAGGTAGATGCCACCGTATTTCCATAGCAGTGCTAACCTGCAGCCGTCAGCCAGCACATGGAGCCAATATCTTTCCAAATGTCTGTTTACCTGTGGTATAATGGACAGAGTAAAATGTAATCCATCATTATCATTTTCATCACATTTAAACTTTTTTCTTCTCGAATCTTTGGGGCTTCTCCTTAAGCTAAAGACCATTCTCTGCCAACAAATCCAGTTTGTAGAGGCTCCAGGTATTGTTGGAAGCCAATCTATAACCAGGATTGTAAGAGAGTGTTTGAATTGGTTTCCTCCCCAATGATCTCTCCCTGCAGAATGATGGGCCTGAAGCTGCACCCTTGCACTACATGGCACAATGTACCTAACGTGTTGTTAAGGAAGTCTGGAAGAAAAGAGCTTGGCCATTGAGAGGCTGCTGGGAATTGGAAGTAGGACACGTGCCAGCCGAGAACATTCTGCTTCTCCTGTTATTGCTCCCTTCATTAATTATCAATGACCCATATCATGAAACCCTCGCGCCACAACTGAAAATGACCAGTCAGTTCCACACATTGGAAAAACATTCTAACCTCTCTTCCTCTTTTCCCCTCTAGGTGTGGTGCACAGTGAAGAACTAACTGGGTGAGGCTACTTTGGCTAAGATCATGCGTAACTGACCTGACAGGGGAGTAGCCACCATGACCTCCGGGTGGTTCTCCCTGGATCAGGAAGGTATATGCTTGCTTTTTTGGAAACAGGAGGTGGGTGGGGTGGCTTGACCCATCCACCTGCACGGAGGTGTGTGGGGGACCTGACCCATCCACCTCCATGGCACGAACCTGGTATTGCAGTACTTCCAGGAACGGTGCAGTGGCTCTAGGCCTTTTGGCTAAGAGCATTGGCGCAGAGTGATCCTTGGCGTGTGCAAGGTGACCTCTGGCGTTTGTGATTTGACAAAGAATTGGAATGATTGGCTACGAATTTCAAAAAAAAAGAACTAACTGGGTGAGGCTAAGTAAACAAAGTCAACAAAAGTCTAATAAGCATGTCTACCACCTGTAGTGACTTGCCCTCGCACACTGCCAAAGTGCTGGAATTTCTTACCATTAATGACCAGGAGTTAGCACAGCTCCCCTTGCTGCTCCCTCAGCATCGAGCAATGCCAGTAAATGTTAGCATGCACCCTCACTCAATCTAAGTGTCCTGAGCTGAAGACACCCAGAGTTCGAAATTGAAGAGGCAAGGAGTACACAAGCTGAAACCAGCATCTGCAGAGAGGGGTACCCCTCTTTCTAAAGGAGATTGTGCCAGCAGATGGCATTGCTATGATATGTGAATGCCTGCCTAACCATTGTTGGAAGGTTCTTCGGAAGAACCCTAATGATAGCATGTCATGCTTTACATGGTACTGCATGGAAGAAGGCATGCCTTGGACATTGAAATCCAGTCTTGCCTATTTGTCTGCTCCTGTATGGACAGTCAAAACCTCGCTGGGAATGATGTGGGGACCAGTCTTCTCAAGGTCTAATTCAGCAGAGAGGCAAAGACCATTGTGTACCATCTGCTGTAAGTACACCTGCTGTTAATGCGATAGAACACTTGCAAATCTGCAGGGACATTAACAGTCATATGCAATATAGTGTTGTGGAGAGGCATAAGGGCATCCTTCCAAGCAACCCCACCTTGGCCTCAGTAGGCATCAGCAGGGTGTTGGGGAATGAGCTACTCTGTCACTTCTCTGCAAACTCGTGCCTACACCTGAAGTTCCCTTTCCCTTCATTTGGGTCTGTCACGTCTTACAACCTGCCTTGTCAGCCTTGGCTCCTAATGGGTTGAGAGGCCCAGTGCAAGCACCAATTCGGATTGTTCAGTCTAAAAAAATGTGTATGTGCAGAGCGCATACAGCATATGTTCTCCCCAATGGTACTTGAAAATTACATTTGGGTGGTATTGCTTTATAGGACCAGGAATTGCATTGTATAGTGAGGCTCCTGCCTGTTTTCAGTGGGAGCCTTGGCTGAGTAACTAAAGACCGCAATCAAAATGACAGCGTGCGTAATGAGAGCAGAGGGATAAGTTCTGCCTTCCGATATTGTGCGCTTCCTCCCTGATCCCACGTAAATGGGCCAAGATTGGAGTGAGAATGTGGTAAGAAAACTGCTTGCTGATTTCCCTCCTAAATGGGCTGGATATAATTTTAAGATTATGTTCTCCACTTAATCACTTTATCAGTCATCCTTTTCCTTTCTTTCTGATTATGGCTCATCCCCATCCCCATTTCATTTGCTCTGTTTCTTCTTACAAGCTCTTTATCTGTAATGTCTTCCAGCTCCCACAGAATGTTATACCTGAAAAGTTAACTTTTTACCTTTCTCCATAGAAGCTGCCCGACCTGTGGAGGGTTCCCAGCATTTATCGTTGTGCTTTTGAATTATTAGATTCAGCCCATTTGTGGAACAGAGACTTCAACTAACTGGAAAATTTCAAGTTGCCCATGTTGACACATTTTGGTTTTCTAACCAGCAACCCCTAATGCATACAGGAAAATGAACTGGTACAGAAAGCCTCTCTGCTCATGCAGACATCAATTCCCATAACCTACCAAGCTACAGTGAAAGTGAATGACTCCTGACTGGAGCTGGAGCCTCTTCAAATGACACACAATTTTATGGAAAAATTTAGCTCTGTTTGATCCAGCATGTGAAAATTATTACTGATCAAGCCATTGCATTTCCCCAACTTCTACAATGGGTTAATGATGAACCTGTTGGAAAGGTAAGTCTGTTCAATTCCTTCTGGGGAGAGGCTGCTAGTGTACTCAGTGATCCATGCCAATACTGGGTGTGTCCAACCCAACCAGTTTCATAATGACCTGTTTGTTCAATTTCTTGTTGCTTCTGGGGCGAGGCTGCTAGCATTCTCAGTGATGTGTGTGTAAGAGAAGGGCAAGATTCATGGGAACCCCCTCCCCCAGTGTTTGGACTCATTGGAAAGGAAATTTAAATTGGAACCATCTGCCAGAAAGTTAGAAGTCCTAAAATGCTCATGGAAGAAACTATGAACTTTAATCAAATTTGGGATCCTACAAGACAAATTAAGTCTGTGGGCAGGTCTAGAGAACTAAAGAAGCCAGTTTGATTATTGAAACTACTGAAGATCGTCTACAAGCATAAAAAGTTGATTATGCATGTCTCCGTCAGATTCCCTGGCAGCTGTCATGACTCTTTCATGTTGCGCCAGTCCACCCTCCCTCAGCTCGTCGCACCACCAAACACAATTACCGGCCGGCTGCTTAGAGACAAGGGCTATCCACTGAAGACATGATTCATGACACCCCTGAGGATGCCTAGCATTGAGGCCGAGGAGCGCTATAACGAGAGCCACATCTCCACCAGGTGCGCCACAGAGCAAGCAATAGCCATGCGGAAGATGTGTCTTGGATGCCTTGACACATCTGGATGTGCCCTTCAGTAGTCACCAGACAGGGTCTCCAGAATTATCGTTGGCTGCTGCATGCTGCACAACATAGCACAGCAGCCAGGAGTGGAGCTGCAGGAGGAGCATGGTGCACAACGCACAGCCTCTTCAGGGGAAGAGAAGGAGGAGGAAGACAAGGAGGAGTAAGAGGAGGAAGCTGAGGTGTAGATAGCACCAGCAGCAGTGCACATTACTGCCAGAGAGGCCCGGGATGCCCACATCATGGCCAGATTTACTTAACTTGCTCCACTGCAGCCGCAAGGCTGCCACATGCTGTACTAAGTTCCCCGTACCCACAACAACACCATAAAACAACCCTACAATGACCAAGCCATTCTTTTTACCCAAAGCCCCATTGCTCGAGGTTAAGTAATGTCTCACCATCACCCCAAGGGCCCAAATTTGGCCATGACTTGCATCAATTTTTTTGGAGTAAGTTGTTTTTTCTGGCATAAGTTAAAAAATGCCATTTTTCCCCAAAAAAATTTGCTCCAGAGTAAGTCAGTTAGGTATGATTTTTTTTAGTTCCGTTTTATTTTCTAAAGGGGACGTTCCCAGACACTTACGCCAGTTTTGGCCATTTATGCTACTTTGGCTAGCTAAAACTTACTCCAAATCGACTTAGGTCAGCGTATGTGGCCAGCTCTGAAAAATTCGCGGGCAGTTAAGAAATCGGCTCAGGTTAGTACATTTAAAGCACCAAGACTTACAAAGCACTAAACAAACCACAAGAAGTAATAAGTAATCAATCAATAACAAATAAAAAATAAAAGTCCTACCTTTATGCCAGAATCGTTTTTTTTTTTAAAGATCCCCCCCGCCCCGATCAAAACACTCTTTCTCCCACCGTCCCCCAACAAAAGACTCTTTCTCCCCCCCGACCCCCCGCAAAACTCTTCTCCTCCCTCCCCAAACAAAATGCTCAAGCACAAACATCAATACATAAAAAATAAAACTGAAGTCCTACCTCGGCCCAGGAACACAGCCGGCCGGCCGGTGCGGGAGGCCACTCGGCCAGGGATATGGTGCGGCGAGATCGGGCGTCCCTTCGACTGGGGATAGGGGCTGCGAGCATCGGGTCCTGCTCACAGCCCACAGGACACGCTGGGAGAACAGGAGCATGCGCGCAGACTTCACTGCGCATGCGCGCAGCTGCCGGCAGTGCTTTCTGCGCTGGCCTGTTGCTCCGCCCCCCACTTCACTAGTTACGCCACGCTGGGACACCGAAGAGTCAGCAGAGCAGGCAGGATGGGGCTCTTTATTTTCTACGCCGTTTCCAGCGCGCAAAGTCGGCGCATTTAAGGTAAGTACGCTGAAAAAAAGGGTTGGGGAAAATTGGGCCCCAAGTAACAAAGTCACTTCCAAGGTTTGAGGCAAGATTGGACAAGGCGCAAAAGTAGTGCCAAGAAAAACATTGATGTGTATGATCAAAATAACTGAAACTTATCACTAACATTTTTTGAAACACCCATGTCCATGCCTTTGTGTCATTTTTCTATTCCGAGTGCTTCTGCAAGGTGCAACCCCTCTGGCTTCAGCTGGGGTAATTGCAGGTTGCTCACTTCCCTGCTGTGAATCGGCAGACACTTTTGGCGGATGTCCACCAGGTTTTGGAGCCTAAGATGGCCCACCAACATTTTTTTTATTCATTCACATTATGTGGGCATTGGCTGCAAGACCAGCATTTATTGCCCATCCCTAATTGCCGTCGAGGAGGTGGTGGCGAGTCACCTTCATCAATACTGGCTTTCAGAGGGCAGTTTAGAATCAACCACATTGCTGTGGGTCTGGAGTCACAGATCGGCCAGACTGGGTAAGGACGACAGATTTGCTTCCCTAAAGGACATTAGAACCAGATGGGGTTTTTTCGACAATCAGGTAGTTTCATGGTCATCATGACTGATTTTAGCTCCTCCTGCAACTGTGCAGAGGTAGACTTGGCCATCGTGATCCGAGGAAGAATGTGGGGCTATGACTGACCGGGAGGCAATGGGGAAGAAATGGGGTGCTTTGAGAGGAGCACCCACTTCCATGTCCCCTTTCACCAGCATCTCTCTCATGGGCCACCCACACTGCGCTGCTCGCAAGGAGCTGGCGAGCACCTTGCTGCACAGCAGTGGGGTGATGAAGGCCCAAGTCTAGGTTTACATCCCTCCTGAGAGGAGGTCTATGAGTGCCTGCCATCTGTTGTCCACAGCTAGCATGTGCTCATGCGAGTGATGCATTTACTGCTTCATGCAGATGGCCATCCTTTCCATGGGAGAGCCTGCGACATGGTGGTGCTCATGTTGGAGGTAGACGTCTCCATACTCTAAATTTTGCAGACATTATGGCTGAAAAAGATGCCACAGCCTCATGTATTTGTTGCTGCCCCTCCAGGATCACTCTCTTTCTCGATGGCCCCCCGAGGCTCAGCGTCTGCATGCAGCTCAGCAGAGCTTGGAGCATCCTGCGTCCTCCAGCAAGGAGTCTCCACTGTTGTCTCTGTAAGCATCATCTGCTCTTTCTCACTTGTGACTTGTGAGACACCAAGTGACAACTCTACTCTGTGGTTCAAATGACCCACTGAGGTGCATATCTGCGCTGACGTTGCAGGTTCCTCTGAGGAGTCATCTTCATCCTTTGGTTACCCAGTGGAGGGGGCTGCTAATTGACCTGTGCTAGAATAAAAAGATTAATTAGAAACGTTAACGTGCAATGAGATAGGATTAATTAATGATCTCATGATAAAGGATCCTCTAGGAAAGTGTCATCATAGCATGTTAGAATTTCAAATTCATATTGAGGGTGAGAAACTTGGGTTTCAAACTAGTGTCCTGAACTTAAATAAAGACAATTACAAAGGTATGAAGACAGAGTTTGTTGTTGTCTTACACACTACTGTAAATCAACACGAGGCACATACTGGAGACAAGGTCACTGTGTGACCTGTACCTTTATTCACAGGGCCAAGGAGTCATGACCCTGCGTGGGACCTTACTTTATATACCTGGATGACCAGGTGAGGAGTGTCTCCCACAAGTTCGCCCCCTGTGGTCAAGGTTTGCATTTCTTAGGTGTATACCGTGTACAGTG
This sequence comes from Pristiophorus japonicus, assembly GCF_044704955.1. Lineage (NCBI taxonomy): Eukaryota > Metazoa > Chordata > Chondrichthyes > Pristiophoridae > Pristiophorus > Pristiophorus japonicus. The sequence goes on along the minus strand of NC_091982.1, from coordinate 154,560,328 downwards.
TTGTTATATGAAGTTTATGGTTACATGGAGATTATATACATGACATCACCACCCCCCAATATCTTTGGGTCAAAGATTGAGTCTTTCAGCCGGTCGGCGCTCTCTCGTGGAGCGCCGCAGTTGGGGCTTTGGTTGTTGAGCCTTGGCATGCGTTTTTGTCACCTGTGGTGATTCCGGCTCGTCCGGGCTGGCCGCAGGGACTGTACATGCTGCTGAAGGTTCTTGTTGCTCGTTCACTGGCGGTGATGTGGGCAGCATCTCATGATTTTCCTCAGGTTCCTCAGTGTCCATGCTGAACTTTTTTTTTACTTGGTCCAGATGCTTGCGGCATATCTGTCCATTGTTAAGTCTGACCACAATGACCCTATTCCCCTCTTTACCAATTACAGTACCCTCAAGCCATTAGGGCCCCAACGCGTGATAAAGAACAAATACAGGGTCATCGATTTCTATACATCTCCCCTTTGAGTTATGGTCATGGCACTCATTTTGGGACTGGTGCTTGCCCTCAACAATGTCTGACAGGACTGGATGAATGAGGGACAGCTGAGTTTTAAGTGTACGTTTCATAAGTAGTTCCGCTGGCGGGACTCCCGTGAGCGAATGCGGTCGGGACCTGTCGGCCAGCAGGAGGCGCGATAGGCGGCATTGAAGGGAGGGTCCTTGAATCCGGAGCATGCCTTGTTTTATGATTTGGACCGCACGTTCCGCCTGGCCATTGGAAGCCGGCTTGAACGGTGCTGTCCTGACATGTTTGATGCCATTACCCGACATAAACTCCCGGAATTCATAGCTAGTGAAGCATGGGCCGTTGTCACTAACCAGGATGTCCGGCAAGCTGTGGGTCGCAAAGACCGCACGGAGACTCTCCACTGTAGTGGATGTCGTGCACGAATTCAATATGATGCACTCAATCCATTTCGAGTACGTATCAACAACAATGAGGAACATTTCCCCGTGAACGGGCCCGCATAGTCTACGTGAATACGTGACCATGGCTTGGTGGGCCAGGGCCACGGGCTGAGAGGGGTCTCCCTGGGGGCATTGCCCAGCTGGGCACACGTCATGCACCTGCGAACACAGTGTTCCAGGTCTGCATCAATTCCCGGCCACCATACATGTGACCGGGAAATGGCCTTCATTAGCACAATGCCTGGGTGCTCGCTGCGGAGTTCCCTGATGAATGCCTTCCTTCCCTTCTGGGGCATGACTACCCGGCTACCCCATAGTAGGCAGTTGGCTTGGATGGAGAGTTCATCCATCCGTCTGTGAAATGGTCTGGCCTCTTCAGGACATGCTCCGTGTGCGGGTGCCCAAACCCCAGTAAGGATACATTTCTTAATCAAGGATAGAAGGGGATCTCTGTTAGTCCAGGTTTTGATCTGGCGAGCTGTGATGGGGGAGCCTGCGCTGTCGAAGGCATCGATAGCCATGACCATCTCAGCGCTTTGCTCCGCTGCTCCCTCAATGGTGGCCAGTGGAAGCCTGCTGAGCGCGTCAGCGCAATTTTCGGTGCCTGGCTCCTGCCATATGGTGAAGTCATACGCAGCCAGCGTGAGAGCCCATAGCTGTATGCGAGCTGACGCACTGGCATTGACAGCTTTGCTGTCGGACAACAGGGATGTTAACGGCTTGTGGTCCGTTTCTAACTTGAACCTTCTGCCAAAAAGGTATTGGTGCATCTTTTTCACCCCATAGACCCATGCGAGTGCTTCCTTTTCAACCATCCCATATCCCCTTTCTGCTTGGGAGAGCGACCTGGAGGCATAAGCCACAGGTTGGAGTTGGCCCTCATCATTACTCTGCTGCAACATGCACCCAATCTCATAGGATGATGCATCACATGTCAAAACCAATTTCTTACAGTGGTTGTACAGAGTCAACAGCTTGTTAGAACAAAGCAGGTTCCGCGCCCGATTGAAAGCCCGTTCCTGACAGTGACCCCAAAACCAATCGCAACCCTTACGCAGTAGCGGCTCCAACAATGTGCTTAAGTTCGGCAGAAAGTTCCCGAAATAGTTCAATAGTCCCAGAAATGAATGCAACTCCGTTGTGTTGCCGGGCCTGGGTGTACAACGGATCGCCTCCGTTTTGGATTCGGTAGGCCGAATCCCGTCTGCGGCAACCCTCCTGCCCAAAAACTCGACCTCTGGGGCCAAAAACACACACTTGGACTTCTTTAGTCGCAGGCCTACCTGGTCCAGTCGGCGTGGCACCTCCTCCGGGTTGTGGAGGTGTTCCTCGGTGTCTCGACCCGTGATAAGGATGTCTTCCTGAAATACGATTGTTCCGGGGATGGATTTGAGCAGGCTTTCCATGATCCTTTGAAAGATAGCAGCTGCTGAACGAATGCCAAACGGACACCTGTAGTAAACAAACAGCCCCTTGTGCGTGGTGATGGTGGTCAGTAGCTTGGATTCTTCGGCCATTTCCTGGGTCATGTAGGTCAAAGTGAGGTCCAACTTGGTGAACAGCTTGCCACCTGACAGTGTGGCAAAAAGATCCTCCGCTCTCGGAAGCAGGTATTGGTCTTGTAGTGACACTCGATTGATGGTGGCCTTGTAGTCACCACAGATCCTGACCGAGCCATCCGTTTTTAGGACAGGGACGATGGGGCTTGCCCAGTCACTGAATTCAATGGGCGAAATTATGCCCTCTCTTAGCAACCTGTCCAACTCACTCTCAATTTTCTCCCACATCACATACGGCACAGCTCTGGCTTTATGGTGCACTGGTGTGGCATCCAGGGTGATGCGTATCACTACTTTGGTGCCTTTGAAAGTCCCGACACCAGGTTGAAATAGTGACTCAAACTTTTGTAGGACCTGTGAGCATGAACTTCGCCCCACAGATGAAATGGCGTGCACATCCCCCCATTTCCAGTTCATCTCGGCTAGCCAGCTCCTCCCCAAAAAGCACGGAACCATTTCCAGGGACAATCCAGAGTGGCAGCCGGCTCTCTGATCCATTATGTGTGACCACCAACATTGCACTGCCGAGCACTGGGATGATCTCTTTGGTGTACGTCCGTAATTGCGTGTCAATGCGTTCTAGTTTGGGTCTGCTAGCTCTGAGTGGTCACAGTTTCTCGAATTAATGGACACTCATAAGTGACTGGCTGGCTCCTGTGTCCAACTCCATGTGTACCAGGATGCCGTTTAATAGTACTCTCATCATCATAGGTGGCGTCTTTATGTGTATGAGCTGTGGATGTTTGCCACTTGAACCCATTGAACTTCAGCATCTGTTGCTGTTGCTCGTGGTTCATCCGCTTCGTAAACCAGCCTTGCTGCGGGCTTCCTGCACATTCTGGCTAAATGTCCACTGAAGTTACAATTTCTGCAGATAAATTGTTGAAACCTGCAGGTTGAGATTGTTGTGAACAAAAGAGCTATTACCAGGCATTCCTCTCTGATTGTCTCTTTGATTACCCTTGAGCACTCTGTTAGTGGGTGTCAATGGTCCCATCCGGGACGTATTGTCCCTCGTGCTGGTGTAAATGTCCGTCCAACCTGCCATTGTCTCTGTTGAGGACCCACCCTAGAGTCTGTTACTACCTGGTTGGTGTCGAATTGCCCTTGCCTGCCTGCGGTTTTCTGAATCGTGTTTACCATGTTAATTCCCTGCTCCATCGCCACATTGGGAGCAGAGTTATGTGCGTATATGATCTTGGTTTCCTCCTCCCCCGCCATGCAGGTTTGAGTCATCAACGTCGCTGCTTCCAAGGTCAAGTCCTTGGTTTGAATTAGCTTCCAAAAATCCTGGCATGACCAATGCCCTCAATGAAGAAATCCCATAACATCTCCCCGCTGCAGGCGTCTGTGACTTACAGAGGCTGGCCAAGCGCCGAAGGTCCGCCATAAAGTCCGGTATGCTCTGCTCTTCCCGACGTCGGTGCGTATAGAATTGGTGTCGGGCCATGTGTATACTGTTCACCGGTTTGAGGTGCTCACCGATCAGTTTGCTGAACTCCTCTGAGATCTTGTCCGCCGGCTTCTCGGGTGCGAGCAGGTCTTTCATCAGGTCTTAGGTCCACAGCTGGTCAGTAGATGCGCCCTTCGCTTGTCAGCCGCTGCCACTCCCAGCCAGACCTTCGTGACAAAACTCTGCTGGAGCCTCTCAACGAAATCGTCCCAGTCCTCACCAACACAATACCGTTCCTCTGTGCTACCAGCGGCCATTCTCGGGAGTCATTGATTCCCATTTCTCGTCGCCAAATATTGTGTCCTGACACTCTACTGTAAATCAACACGAGGCACATACTGGAGACAAGGTCACTCTGTGACCAGTACCTTTATTCACAGGACCAATGAGTCATGACCCTGCGTGTTGATTTACCTTTACATACCTGGATGACTTGGTGAGGAGTGTGTGCCACAAGTTCGCCCCCTGTGGTCAAGGTGTGCATTTCTTAGGTGTATACAATGTACAGTGTTGTTGTATGAAGTTTACGGTTACATGGAGATTACATATATGACAGAGTTGGCTAAAGTGGATTGGGAAAAGAGATTAAAGGGTAAGATAGTAGATGAATATTGGCAGACATGCAAAGATGGCAGGCGCTCATAGACCTCCTCTCAGGTGGGATGTAAACAAAGACTTGGGCCTTCATCACCCCACATGCACTGAGAAAGAAAGAATCTTAGAGAAGGATGAAACATCCGTGGCTAACTAAGGAAGTTAAGGATGGTATCAAATTGAAAATAAAGGCATACAGTGTTGCAAAGATTAGTGGAAGGCCAAAGGATTGGGAGATTTTTAGCAACCAGCAAAGGATGAGTTAAAAAAAATATAATGAAAGAGAAGATAGATTATGAGAATAAACTAGCAAGAAATATACAATCAGACAGGAAGAGCTTCTGCAGGTATACAAAAAGGAAGAGAGTAGCTAAAGTAATCTTTGGTCCCTTAGAGGATGAGACTGGGGAATTAATAATGGGAAACAGGGAAATGACAGAGACTTTGAACAAATAGCTTATATCGGTCTTCACAATAGAAGACACTCAAAACATCCCAATAATAGATAATCAAGTGGTTATTAGGGGCTGGGTGGGTGGGGAGGGGACTTAAAGCAATCACTATTACTGGAGAAAAATTACTAGGCAAACATAGAAACATAGAAAATAGGTGCAGGAGCAGGCCATTCGGTCCTCCGAGCCTGCACCGCCATTCAATATGAACATGGCTGATCATGCAACTTCAGTACCCCACTCTTGTCCTCACTCCATACCCACTGATCCCCTTAGCTGTAAGGGCCACATCTAACTCCCTATTGAATAAATCCAACAAACTGGATTCAACAACTGTCTGTCGTAGGGAATTCCACAGGTTCACAATTCCCTGGGTGAAAAAGTTTAATCTCAACTCGGTCCTATATGGCTTACCCCTTATCCTTTGACTGTGATCCCTTGTTCTGAACTTCCCCAACATAGGGAACATTCTTCGTGCATTTAACCTGTCCAGTCCCGTCAGAATTTTATGGGCTTCTATGAGATCCCCTTATTCTTCTAATTCCAGTGAATATAAGCCTAGTCGATCCAGTCTTTCTCTATATGTCAGTCCTGCCATCCCGGGAATCAGTCTGATGAACCTTCGCTGCACTCCCTCAATAGCAAGAATGTCCTTCCTCAGATTAGGAGACCAAAACTGCACACAATACTCAGGGTGTGGTCTCACTCAAATCTTCTCGCTATGAAGGCCAACATGACATTTGCTTTCTTTACTGTCTACTTTCAATGACTGATGTACCATGACACCCAGGTCTCGTTGCACCTCCCGTTTTACTAATCTGTCGCCATGAAGATAATAATCTGCCTTCCTGTTTTTGCCACCAAAGTGGATAACCTCACACTTATCCACATTATACTGCATCTGCCAAGCATTTGCCCATTCATCTAACCTGTCCAAGTCACCCTGCAGCCTCTTAGCATCCTCCTCACACTGCCACCCAGCTTAGTGTCATCTGCAAACTTGGAGATATTACATTCAATTCCTTCATCTAAATCATTAATATATATTGTAAAGAGCTGGGGTCCCAGCACTGAACCTTGCAGTACCCCACTAGTCACTGCCTGCCATTCTGAAAAGGACCCGTTTATTCCCACTCTTTGCTTCCTGTCTGCCACCCAGTTCTCTATCCACGTCAATACCTTACCCCCAATCCCATGTGCCTTAATTTTGCACACTAATCTCTTGTGTGGGACCTTGTCAAAAGCCTTTTGAAAGTCCAAATACACAATATCCACTGGTTCTCCCTTATCCACTCAACGAGTTACAGCCTCAAAAAATTCTGGAAGATTTGTCAAACATGATTTCCCTTTCATAAATCCATGCTGACTTGGACCGATCCTGTCACTGCTTTCCAAATGCGCTGCTATTACATCTTTAATAATTGATTCCAGCATTTTCCCCGCTACCGATGTCAGGCTAATTCCCTGTTTTCTCGCTCCCTCCTTTTTTAAAAAGTGGGGTTAGATTAGTTACCCTCCAATCCATAGGAACTGATCCAGATTCCATGGAATGTTGGAAATGACCACCAATGCATCTACTATTTCTAGGGCCACTTCCTTAAGTACTCTGGGATGCAGACTATCAGGCCCTGGGGAGTTATCGGCCTTCAATCCCATCAATTTCCCGAACACCATTTCCTGACGAAGAAGGATTTCCCTCAGTTCCCTCAGTTCCTCCTTCTCGCTAGACCCTCGGTCACCTAGTATTTTCAGGAGGTTATTCGTGTCTTCCTTAGTGAAGATAGAAGCAAAATATTTGTTCAATTGGTCTGCCATTTCCTTGTTCCCCATTATGAATTCACCTGATTCTGACTGCAAGTCCTCACTAATCTTTTTCTCTTCACATATCTAAAGAAGCTTTTGCAGTCAGTTTTTATGTTCCCTGCAAGCTTACACTCATACTCTATTTTCCCCCTCCTAATTAAACCCTTAGTCCTCCTCTGCTGAATTCTAAATTTCTCCCAATCCTCAGGTTTGCTGCTTTTTCTGGCCAATTTATATTCCTCTTCCTTAGATTTAACACTATCCCTAATTTCTCTTGTTCGCCATGGTTGAGCCACATGCCCCATTTAATTTTTACGCCAGACAGGAATGTACAATGGGACTAAAGGTGGACAGGTCCCCTGGACTTGATGACCTGCAACCTCGGGTCATAAAAGAAGTGGCTGCAGAGATACTGGATGCATTGTTTGTAATCTACCAAAATTCTCTGGAGTCTAGAGAGGTCCCAGTGCAAATCTAACGCCCCTATTCCTTCTGACTCGCATCTGTCGACGTTGTTGGTGGTATGACACCTTGGGGTGCGGTGCCATATCCTGAAACCATCGCCTACCGCATGGCATTGATGGAGCCAGCCTTTTGCCGCATTGCCGCAACCATCTGCCCCATTTCCTCCGAGATTTGAGCAGATAGTGTGGCAATGTTGCCGGTCAACCCACCAATTTCTTGGAGGAGCTCTCAACCAATGTCGACGCTCACTCTCAACAGAAACACAATGTCCTTGTTCACATCTGCCTGTCGCTGCTCATGCCTACCTCGCCGACCCAACCTCTGCAGAGTCGGCGTGGGCACTGCACTTCTTGGTGTGCCCTGCTGCAAGCTCTTGGACCTGTTACTTCATCCGTTGAGCATGACGTGGCCGCAGGTAATGCAGGTTCCTCGACTGCTCATCATCCTCCTCGGTTGGATCTTCTTCCTCCGTTGTCAGCATGACCTGCAGCAATTGGGGTGATGCTCCAGGGGTCTCCTGTTGCACCTGGGGAGCTGGAAAACATAATTGAGGTTAGTAGAAGAGAAGGGGAGACATGAGAATGATTGCGCTGCACAGGCATATGTACGAAGAGCAACACTACTGCAATAAATCTGAAGGAGAGACGTTACATATAATTAACATGAGAGTACAGAAGAGTACAGATGCTACATGCATAACATTACATCATTCATATATTATAATAAATGGCAATAAATTACTTTAAAATACCACTGGTTTACACATTAGTGATGTGGCGTGTAAGGGGTGGTTTGCAGGGGGTCAGCTTTCCCTTCTGACCTTATATGAACGGTTCCGAATCGCTCCCACACCCTTGGTTCTAGACACTGGAATTATGAAGGGACTGTGACAGACTTGGACAGACAATCGGTTTCAAGGTAGGAAGCAGGTATGGCTTTATTGTGTTTAAAAAGAAGTAAAAGGCACACCTTTAATAACACACACAGACCAATACACACTGAGGGGTACAACACATTGAATCAATTGTCCAATTACAGTCTGTGGGGAAAAGAATACAGCTTAAACTCTAAATGGGGTAAAGAGGAGAATGCAGATACATTTACACAAGTTATCCCAGCCTCCCTCCCCCAATTCCCCTAACTAACTAAGTTATAGCTCTGTGGGTTCAGGGGCCATGCTTACCAATCCCCTTTTTGACAGTTGCGGGTGAATCGCGGTTTTGGGGTTCGCTGCACTTGTCCTTCTTGGCGAGCCGTACCCCGGTCGGAGGAGAGGACTTCGGACTGCGTAGTCTTCGGTTGGGGTACGTCCGTTGATGTGGTAAGTTGCGTTTTGGATGTATGGGGTAAGTACCCACTTTCTTTGGTTAGGAATAGTTTAGTTAGTCCTTTTTGTAATTTCTCACCCGTTGGTCGTTCCGAAGTAGATTGTAGAGTGGAAATAAATGTCGATTCTTCGGTTTTTGCTGAGTTGGTTTTGGTTGGTTGTTTCGCTGGTTGTGGTGGCCCGGGTTGTCAATTTGGTTGCTGACAACCTTCCATTTCGTGGGCCTCGTGCTCGGTCGGTCCTTGATGATTTCTTGTAGTTTCCTTCACTACTCCATTTCTTCACTCCCCACCTCCGGCTACTTGTGTCTGTCTGTGTTTGAGTCTGTGTTCTGCTGTTCGAGTCTGTGTCCTGCTTTCTGTGTTCTGCTAGTCTGCGTGCTGCTCCTTGCTGGTCTTTCCTTGTAAAACTGGGGGATAGATATATTCAAAAAAAAGGCTCCGTTATCTCCCATCAAATCTCTTGGGCTCTGTTTAAACTGTACTGTCCACTGATTTTCAAATGTCTCCTTTGTCAGCAGTAACTCGATTAGGGTGTGAGAATGTGCTATCAGTGGTTTTGCATTGTTTTAGAATTGTCCAGTTTCTTGACCATGATTTCCATTGTGCTTGATTGGGTAATTCGATTATCTCTTAGAGGGTGAATAGTTCCCCCAGATAGTCTGGGGTCTTTAATACACGAATTTGGCCCCACCTCCTGTATTTGGTAACTCTTTTTTTTTTGCAGCCAGTTGTAGAATCTTAAAATTGATATGCTCCTTCCCATAGATGTTCAGGGGATCTCAAGCTTCTGTAATTTAGGTCCATTTTGAATTCCCTTTCCTATGAGTCCAAACACTGGGTGGGGGGGGGGGGGGTCTCCATGAATGCATCCCCTTTTATCCCCCGCAGGCTTCGTCTGCCCCTTTAAACTCATTTTAAAAGCCCAGAAAGGGATTTTTCTCCTCTGCAGGGGAAAGGTACCTGGAATCTTTGCGAGATATTGGTAAATTCTACATTCCCCCCAGTGATACCATATCACTTATGGTATCATTCTTCGAGGTGAGCAAAGTTCCTGACTCCCAAGAGATAACCTTCCCCGTAAATTAGCTAAACTAATACCCAAAATGCATTACACTTACGCAACATCACCATAGATGCACACTTTTCCCTTTACAGGTACAAACTTTTTACATACCCTCCCAGCTTGGAGGGGGTTCAATTACTACAATTGCATTTCAGTACAGTTACATTTCATTTCAGTAACATTGTATTCACCAGCATATAGGCAACGTACAACCACATTACAGAAGGAAAAAAACATAGATTAAAACTAAACAACATCAATTGGTCTCCTGAGGTTTGTCCATCACCCGGTAATGTCTGGATCCTGCCCTTGAGAACTGCTCTCAGGCTGGCTGACACACAAGACAAACTCAAAATAATCACCTAAACATTACTGCAACATTAACCTCAATTCTAAACTAAACCTTAAAATGTAAAATGGTGCAGTCAGCTGCCTTAAACTAAAATTAGAGCTACGTACAACCGCCACCCGTCTCCAGGTGGCCTGGTTAGTCCCTGTCAGGCCCATGCCTTGTGCAGCCTGATAACCGCCTGGATGCTAGGGTTTCCCCGCAGCCGGTGAGCTGGAGACCCTTGTCTCTGGGACAGCTCGTGGCTACTGCTCCTGTGAGCCCCTCACCGCTGGAGGCAACTGGCTGGTGGTCCCTACTCTGAGCGGCCTCTGTACTTCTGACCTTCGGCCTTTCCTGTCGGGCTGCCCTTCTCCTAGGGTAGAATCGCTGAGGTTCAGATGCCGGTGACCATGGTAACTTTGGCCGTGGTGTACGGAGGGTCCTTCTCAGGGCTTGGGTTACTGGGGGTGCGTCCGAATCCCAAACGATGGGTGAGATAGCCCCTCTAGTACTGCAATTCACCGCCCCTATAGGCACGGTTTCTGAGCCTGCCACATACCCTGTGGGCCCTCCACCGTCGGGGGCGGCCAACGGAGGGTCCCTGTCCTGAGGACGGTTCACCCCTCCCGGCTGCCCTCTGTGGTTGGCTGACCCTGGGTTGTACAGCTTGCACTGGTTGATGTGGAACCATTTAGTACGGCGGGGCAGCTTTATGGCATAGACCATCGGGCTTGCCTTGTCCACAATGCTGTATGGCCCCATATATAATGCTTCAAAAATCCCGACCCGAGCATAGTTCCTCACCATGACCTGGTCCCCTATCTCCCATTCGTGGTGTTTGCTGGGTTCTAGCAGCAATCGATTCCCCTGATGCTGTCTGCCCATGTTACTAGCAGCCTGCCAGTGAATCTGTTTGAGGTGTTCAAACAGGTTCCTGACAAACCGGTCCCGGTTCACCTCTCTGAGCTGACCTTCTGTGAGCACCGGGGCTTGGACATGGGTGGGGGTCCGCATGATTCGGCCAGTCATGAGCTTGTATGGGGAATACCCCGTGCTCTTTGGCTAGTTCGGATCCGCATTAGGACCAACGGTAAGACCTCCACCCACTTTTGGGGTGAGTCTCCCGTTTCCTTCCGCAGCTTTTCTTTAATGGTGCGGTTTAAACGCTCCACAATGCCCGATGACTGTGGATTGTGGGCAACGTGCCATTTCCCCTCAATGCCGAGCACCTTAAGGGTTGCCTGCATTACCTGCCCGGTGAAATGGCTCCCCTGGTCCGACTCCACATACTGTGGGAGTCCCCACCGGGAGAACACTTCCCTCACTTAGCTGTCCCTAGTGCGGTGGCTGTTCGACAGGGGAAGGCTTCAACCCATTTTGAGAACACGTCCACCAGGACTAGGCAGTATTTGTAGCCTCCCTGGGCAGTGGGTAGGGGCCCGATGTAGTCAATTTGGATTGACTGCCATGGTCCCTCTACCCTCCTGACGTGTCCTAGGGACACCTTCCTTTTCTGGGGGTCAGGGTTGTTCGCAGCACACACCAGGCAGTTCGCACAGAACTCGCGGATGTCCTCTCTGAGTCCCGGCCATCATCCTGCCTGTGCCACCCGTTGCCAGGTGGTCTCAGGCCCGGGGTGTCCCGCTCCTGGACCCTCATGGGCCAGTTTTAGGAATTCCCTCTGGTGCTGCTGTGGCACGACCCATTGTCCCTCTTTAAACAGCATGCCTCCCTTAACGGTAATGGCTGCTGTGCCGTACGGGCCTTCTGCTCTCTCTCCTCTAGCTAGCGCATTCAGGACAGCTTTCAGGACCGGGTCCTGTAGCTGAACTGTATTTAAGTCTGGGGCCAAAGCTGTCCCTGTACTCTCTGCTGCCCTGTTCTTATTCTTGACCGCTGCTATGCAGCCGGTGTCATAGGGGTCCCAGAGCTTTCCCATGCGGGCACCTTCTTTGGCCAGTTTGTCAGCCTGTTGGTTTCCCTCTGCACGGGGTTCGGTTTTTGAATGGGCCTTCAGCTTATGTATGTAGGCCTTTCCTTCTTCCCCCACCGCTGTCATGATTGCCAGGGGTCTCCCGTCAGCGGATGTGTATCCGCGACGGGACCAGATAGCCAGGTACTCCGTACATGAATTACAGGTGAACATACTGTCCGAGCAAATCGTGTACGGGGTAGGGAATTCCTCGGGGTGGGTCATCACGTACATTACGGCGGACAGTTCAGCATGCTGGGCGCTCATGGTGCTGGGGAGCTTGATTACCAGGGCAATACCTGCCCTTGGGTCATAGACTCCGCAGCCAGTGAGTCATTGGCCAGCAGATACCGTGCTGGACCCGTCCACGTAGATGTCCCGGCCTGTAGGGTGTAACCCAGCCCGAAGGCCAACGTTTACCTCGCATACCCCTTCTATGGAGCACCTGTGGGCTTTCCCTGGATAGATTAGGTTGGCTGCGAGCCTTGGCTTGCGGGGGCTTTCCACTCTGAGGTCCATCTGGGAGAGGAGCAGGGTCCAGCGAGCAATGCTGGCACTGCTCACCGTCCCATCCTTAATCCTCCCATCTAAGAGCAACTGAGTAGGTGTGTGGTGGGTTAGGAGTTTTAGAGGAGACCCTCCCGTGAAGATCAAGGATCTTTTCACTGCCCAATGTGTGGCTAGGAGGTGTCTCTCACAGTTGGAGTACCCCTTCTCCACATCTGTGAGGATCCTGGAGGAGTAAACCACCGGTCTCAGCTGGCCGAGCCGCTCTTGAAGCAGCACTGAGCTCAAACTGTCCCCGCTGGCTGCCACCTCCAGGAAAAACTCCTTTCCTACATCTATCGCTCCTAAGGCTGGCGCGGTCTGATTAAATGCTGCCTCGCAACCCTCATCCCAGTCCCACTCTACACCCTTGTGTAGGAGCCTGAGCAGAGGGGCTGCGGTGGCTGCATAATCCTCAATGAAGTCTCTGCAGTACCCGGTGAGCCCTAGAAAGGATCTTACCCCTGTCACTGTGTTGGGGGCTGGTAACTCCTCTACTGCCTCCCTTCTAGCCTTGTCTATGGCCCTTTCCCCAGCGCGCACAGTCAGCCCCAGGAATTTGACTTCCTTCTGGCCGATCTGTGCCTTCTTGGGGTTTACTTTAAACCCTTCTTCTTTTAGCAGCTCCAGCAGCTCAGCCAGCAGTGGGCCATGCTCCTCCCCCTGATCGGTGAACAGAAGCAGGTCATCCACATACTGCACCAACTGCTGGGGTCTGCTAAAGCCCTTTAAACAGTTCGCCATGCATTGGTGAAAAATGCTGGGACTATTGTGGAAGCCTTGGGGAAGACAGTTCCACGTGTATTGTTGGCCCTTAAAGGTAAAGGCGAACTTGTACTGGTCCTCCCGTTTTAAAGGAATGGACCAGAACCCATTTGAAATATCCAGCACCGTGAAAGTGGTCGCAGATGCTGGAATACTCCCTATGAGATCCGCTACGGCTGCTACAGTGGGTGCACAGGCAGGGATATTCTTATTTAGTAGTCGATAGTCCACTGTGGCCCTCCATGAGTTGTCCGGTTTCTTAACCGGCCACAGTGGAGAGTTCACATGGGTTGCTATCGGTCTTAACAGCCCTTGCTCTACCAGTGATCCCAGCGCCATTGTCAGGTCTGCCTCTGCCTCCCTGGGGAAGTTATATTGCTTTTGTGGTCGTGTCATGGGGTCCCCTACTATACTAACTTCCCCCCCCGTTACCCTGCCACAGTCATTTTTGTGGGTGGCAAATGCTGCAAGGTGTGCCCGTACATATGCCTGGTACTCCACTGGGGTGTTACTGACCAGTAATTCCAAGTCATAACCCTCCTTTGGCTTCACGGTACACAATGTTCCCTTGGCCGCTTTTTCTGGGATCACCGCCACCTCACCTTCCCTGTCAGTCACTATGGCTCCCCATAGACAGTGGTTCCTGAGATCCACTAGGATCTGGTGGCCAATGATAAAATCAGCTCCCAGGATCCCTTTTCCCTTCTGCTCCCATTTCATCGGGACACACTTCCATTTGGTTTTGAGTGTCCCTAACTGAATGGTGAGCGGGATGGAAAATGAACCAGTTTGCTCATTGCCTGTGAACCCCACTAGACTGTACGGGACCCCGTTCGATAGAGGTGAGGTAGCTGGGTTATCTGCATATACAAGGGTGCTGGAAGCACTGGTATCTAGCAGGTAGGTCCCTTTCACTTTCTCCATCTCCATCGTAACGCACGGTCTCTTCCAGGCATCGTACTCTAGGGAACACAGGTACACAGGCTGCGCTGGCTCTAGTCATGCATCTGGGTGGGTTGGAGCAGAGGGTTTTACCGTACCGGCTACTGGACCAGTTGCGATAGCTACTGCTCTCTGTCCGTTTATGAGTGTCTGTAGGGCGGCTACGAGTGTCTCATATGTGTCGGGTGTTCCTGCCTCGGCCTTACGGGCTGGGGCTGGAGTGGCCTTTCCCTTAGTCTCTTTCCAGGGGTTCCTACAATCCTTCCTCCAGTGCCCACTTTTCCCACACCCAAAACATTCGCCCCCTTTGTGGGGAGGGTTCCCACCTTCCTGATGCCACTCTCTCTTGCCTTGGCTGGGTTTAATCTCATGGACCCTCCCTTTAGAGGAGGGCTCCTCTGTCCCTCTACTGTTCCGGTAAGCCAGTGTCAGCTTAGCCTGCTCTGAATCATCGCACCCGTTAATATCCCCTGTGTGTTCCACTTCCAGGAAGTGTACCGAGGGATCCCCCTGTTGGGTGAGCTTACTTAGGTGGCCTATCATAGCCCTCAGTTTTTGGGTGTCGTGGGGGACTACGAAATTGCTTTCTAGGGGTCCTGCTGCTTCATTGGCATCAGGCGGGCCAAACTTCTGCTGCCGGACCAGGTGCATTGGCCTTGGTTCCGGCCCTTCTTGTATTGGCTCGCCCTCTTCCCCCTGCTGCCAAGCCGAGTTAAAACTCGGGGCTGCCGATGTTGGTAGTTTGCAATCTTGCCTGCCCCGCACTCTGGCTGACACCCCTGCTGCCCCGGGCCATTCCTGGGAGCTGGAGGCAGTGACTGAGGGGTTTCTCCTTGCCCAACCAGGTGTTCCTGGGCTAAACCCGGGTTTATCAGGCACACCATGCCTTTAGCCCGGGATAGAGCAAGGTTTAAGCTTTGGATCTGCTGCTGGCAAGGGCCGTGGTCTCCTGCCTCAAATTCCCTGGCACTGGCTACCTTATAGACTACCTGAATGTCTCTCACCCTCTCCCCATACTCTTTAACTTGCTTGGCGAGGCAGGAATTCTCTTCCCGCAATGCCAGTTCGCTATTCTTAGCTTCAATAATCTGACACTGTAAAAGGTCCAGTTGGGATTTGTACCTTTCTTTAGTGAGCTCTCTACTTTCCTTTAACTGTGCCACCTCTGTCCACAGCCTTTCCCCGACTGTGGCCCTTGCGCTGGACCTCTCTTCTGCCTGTCTCAATACTTCCTTTAATTTCTCATTCTCCTCATCTAGAAGCCGGATCTGTTGCTGAAGGCAAATTAGCCAAATGGCCTTCTCTATCGACCTTTTATGGTCCTTGCTCTCGGTCCATTGAGCTGCAGCATCTACTGGACGCTCAGCATACAATAGATCGAGTGCCCACTCCTGAGCCACATTTACCTTCTTAAAGACATACGAGGAAATCCCCTCTTCCATTTTGCTTCGTTTCCTGAAACCAGTCTCTCTCTTATCACGTCCCTTGTACCAGTGTCCCATCTGGGTCACCATTATGTAAGGGGTGGTTTGCAGGGGGTCAGCTTTCCCTTCTGACCTTATATGAACGGTTCCGAATCGCTCACACACCCTTGGTTCTAGACACTGGAATTATGAAGGGACTGTGACAGACTTGGACAGACAATCGGTTTCAAGGTAGGAAGCAGGTATGGCTTTATTGTGTTTAAAAAAAAGTAAAAGGCACACCTTTAATGACACACACAGACCAATACACACTGAGGGGTACAACACATTGAATAAATTGTCCAATTACAGTCTGTGGGGAAAAGAATACAGCTTAAACTCTAAATGGGGTAAGGAGGAGAATGCAGATACATTTACACAAGTTATCCCAGCCTCCCTTCCCCCAATTCCCCTAACTAACTAAATTATAGCTCTGTGGGTTCAGGGGCCATGCTCACCAATCCCCTTTTTGACAGTTGCGGGTGAATCGCAGTTTTGGGGTTCGCTGCACTTGGCCTTCTAGGCGAGCCGTACCCCGGTCGGAGGAGAGGACTTCGGACTGCGTAGTCTTCGGTTGGGGTGCGTCCGTTGATGTGGTAAGTTGCATTTTGGATGTATGGGGTAAGTACCCACTTTCTTTGGTTAGGAATAGTTTAGTTAGTCCCTTTTTGTAATTTCTCACCCATTGGTCGTTCCGAAGTAGATTGTAGAGTGGAAATAAATGTCGATTCTTCGGTTTTTGCTGAGTTGGTTTTGGTTGGTTGTTTCGCTGGTTGTGGTGGCCCGGGTTGTCAATTTGGTTGCTGACAACCTTCCATTTCGTGGGCCTCGTGCTCGGTCGGTCCTTGATGATTTCTTGTAGTTTCCTTCACTACTCCATTTCTTCACTCCCCACCTCCGGCTACTTGTGTCTGTCTGTGTTTGAGTCTGTGTTCTGCTGTTCGAGTCTGTGTCCTGCTTTCTGTGTTCTGCTAGTCTGCGTGCTGCTCCTTGCTGGTCTTTCCTTGTAAAACTGGGGGATAGATATATTCAAAAAAAAGGCTCCGTTATCTCCCATCAAATCTCTTGGGCTCTGTTTAAACTGTACTGTCCACTGATTTTCAAATGTCTCCTTTGTCAGCAGTAACTCGATTAGGGTGTGAGAATGTGCTATCAGTAGTTTTGCATTGTTTTAGAATTGTCCAGTTTCTTGACCATGATTTCCATTGTGCTTGATTGGGTAATTCGATTATCTCTTAGAGGGTGAATAGTTCCCCCAGACAGTCTGGGGTCTTTAATACACAAATTTGGCCCCACCTCCTGTATTTGGTAACTCTTTTTTTTTTGCAGCCAGTTGTAGAATCTTAAAATTGATATGCTCCTTCCCATAGATGTTCAGGGGATCTCAAGCTTCTGTAATTTAGGTCCATTTTGAATTCCCTTTCCTATGAGTCCAAACACTGGGTGGGGGGGGGGGGGTCTCCATGAATGCATCCCCTTTTATCCCCCGCAGGCTTCGTCTGCCCCTTTAAACTCATTTTAAAAGCCCAGAAAAGGATTCTTCTCCTCTGCAGGGGAAAGGTACCTGGAACTTTTGTGAGATATTGGTAAATTCTACAGGCGCAACAACAGGATCTGCACTCCCATGGGTGGCAGAATGATTATGTGCCCCTACAAGGGCTGAGGCACACTCCTCCAGCTCGGTTAACTGAAAAAGATAACAGGCCCTCCTCCGGACCGCCTTCGCTCTGCCCGATTCTTAGATATCTTCTTCTGTAAATGTGACAATAGCATGGCATCAGCTAATTGCCTAGGTACTATTGCGAAAACACACAGATATTGTAATCCACAATTAGTCATTGCACATGCTATTCATTGTTGATGTTATATGCTAATACAGTTTGTATGCAATTGATGCAAGATTATAACATCTACTTTCAGAGAAGAAATGTAATAAGATCGTGGTTAGGAACTAATGCAAAACACCAACCCCCTCGCGTACAATCCCCAGGAAATATATGTATCGAAGTCATGATTGCTGGCAGTGTACGACACACAGGAGGAAGCAGATATGTCATTGTAGCATTGTGCAATGAGTTCGGCTCATCAGCTTGGGCAATTGCATTGACAGGACCAAACCTTGTACGTGGGCAGTCACTATGCTCCTCAAGTGATTCTGTCACAGATTTTATCTCCTGATTTGTAACCTTGTTCTTGGTTTCACATACATCCTCCGCCTGAGGTGAGGTAGTCGGGTTATTGCAATCGATGGAGGTCCCCGAGGGTGGCCGGTGGGGGGGGGGGGCGGGGGGCGGAAGCAGGACGGCTGGTGAGCTCGGCAATGATAGGACCATAAGGGAAGGGGGCAGCGTGTCCCTGGGCTGTGCTCTGAGACCTCTGTGTGGCCAGAGCGAATGTCACAAGTGTCCCAGGGCAGACTGTGAGCCAGGGCAGCTCTCCCCCAGACCAGGCTGGGTCACTGTGTGACTGAAAACAGCCGGAGAGGCTCACACAATCTGGGCAAAGCTGAGCGGCCCCCTCAGCGCTCAGTTGTGCCCCCATCCACCGTCCTAACGAAAAATGAAATGATGCTCAAGTTAAAGAGTTGCTCACAGCACACAAACAGTGATTTAATTTAATAATTCTCCTTCTAAACTAAAGTGGTAGAAATGTCGAGTGTTTGCGGTCTGTCTGTTTCCAGTCATTCCTTTGGCCCCAATTTTCGTTCAAAGCATTTAAATAATACTGTCGATTCAGATTAAGGTATCTGAACAAGATTATAAATGCACATTTGCACGAAATGCTTCCTGGGCCCAGCCCTCCCAGGGTTAATGCCCTGGGCCCTGCCCTCCCAGAGTTAGAGTACTGATCCCTGCCCTCCCAGTGTTAGAGTCCTGGGCCCTGCCCTCCCAGGGTCAGAGACCTGGACCCTGGGGTTAGAGTCCTGGGCCCTGTCCTCCCAGGGTTAGAGTCCTGAGCCCTACCCTCCCAGAGTCAGAGTCAAGGGCCCTGGGGTTAGAGTCCTGGGCCCTGCCCTCCCAGGATTAGAGTACTGGGTCCTGCCCTCCAAGGGTTAGTGTCCTGGACCCTGCCATCCCAGGGTTAGAGTCCTGGGCCCTGGGGTTAGAGTCCTGGGCCCTGCCCTCCCAGGTTTAGAGTCCTGGGCCCTGCCCTCCCAGGGTTAGAGTCCTGGGCCCTGGGGTTAGAGTCCTGGGCCCTGCCCTCCCAGGGTTAGAGTCCTGGGCCCTGCCCTCCTAGGGTTAGTGTCCTGGGCCCTGCCCTCCCAGGGTTAGAGTCCTGGGCCCTGGGGTTAGAGTCCTGGACCCTGCCCTCCCAGGGTCAGAGTCCTGAGACCTGCCCTCCCAGGGTTAGAGTACTGGGCCCTGGGGTTAGAGTCCGGGGCTTTGCCCTCCCAGGGTCAGAGACCTGGGCCCTGGGATAAGAGTCCTGGGCCCTGCCCTCCCAGGGTTAGAGTCCTGGGCCCTGCCCTCCCAGGGTCAGAGCCTTGAGACCTGCCCTCCCAGGGTGAGAGTATTGGGACCTGTTCTCCCAGGGTTAGAGTTCTGGGCCCTGTTCTCCCAGGTTTAGAGTCCTGCGCCCTGTTCTCCCAGGGTCAGAGTCCTGGGCCCTGCCCTCCCAGGGTTAGAGTCCTGTGCCCTGCCCTCCCAGGGTTAGAGTCCTGAGCCCTGCCCTCCCAGGGTTAGAGTCCTGGGCTCTGTTCTCCCAGGGTTAGAGTCCTGAGCCCTGCCCTCCCAGGGTTAGAGTCCTGGGCCCTGCACTCCCAAAGTTAGAGTCCTGGGCCCTGTTCTCCCAGGGTTAGAGTCCTGAGCCCTGTTCTCCCAGGGTTAGAGTCCTGGGCCCTGCCCTCCCAGGGTTAAAGTCCTGGGCCCTGGGGTTAGAGTCCTGGGCTCCGCCCTCCCAGGGTTAGAGTCCTGGGCCCTGGGGTTAGAGTCCTGGGCCCTGTCCTCCCAAAGTTAGAGTCCTGGGCCCTGCCATCCCAGGGTTAGAGTCCTGGGCCCTGCCCTCCCAGGGATAGAGTCCTGGGCCTTGTTCTCCCAGGGATAGAGTCCTGGGCCCTGTTCTCCCAGGGTTAGAATCCTGTGCCCTGCCCTCCCAGGGTTAGAGTCCTGGGCACTATTCTCCCAGGGTTAGAGTCCTGGGCCCTGGGGTTAGAGTCCTGGGCCCTGCCCTCCCAGGGTTAGAGTCCTGGTCCCTGCCATCCCAGGGATAGAGTCCTGGGCCCTGCCCTCCCAGGGTTAGAGTCCTGGGCCCTGCCATCCCAGGGTTAGAGTCCTGGGCCCTGCCCTCCCAGGGTTAGAATCCTGGGCCCTGGGGTTAGAGTCCTGGGCCCTGACCTCCCAGGGTTAGAGTCCTGGGCTTGCCCTCCCAGGGTTAGAGTCCTGGGCCCTGCCCTCCCAGGGTTAGAGTCCTGTGCCCTGCCCTCCCAGGGTTAGAGTCCTGAGCCCTGCCCTCCCAGGGTTAGAGTCCTGGGCTCTGTTCTCCCAGGGTTAGAGTCCTGAGCCCTGCCCTCCCAGGGTTAGAGTCCTGGGCCCTGCACTCCCAAAGTTAGAGTCCTGGGCCCTGTTCTCCCAGGGTTAGAGTCCTGAGCCCTGTTCCCCCAGGGTTAGAGTCCTGAGCCCTGTTCTCCCAGGGTTAGAGTCCTGGGCCCTGCCCTCCCAGGGTTAGAGTCCTGGGCCCTGGGGTTAGAGTCCTGGGCCCCGCCCTCCCAGGGTTAGAGTCCTGGGCCCTGGGGTTAGAGTCCTGGGCCCTGTCCTCCCAAACTTAGAGTCCTGGGCCCTGCCATCCCAGGGTTAGAGTCCTGGGCCCTGCCCTCCCAGGGATAGAGTCCTGGGCCTTGTTCTCCCAGGGATAGAGTCCTGGGCCCTGTTCTCCCAGGGTTAGAATCCTGGGCCCTGCCCTCCCAGGGTTAGAGTCCTGGGCACTATTCTCCCAGGGTTAGAGTCCTGGGCCCTGGGGTTAGAGTCCTGGGCCCTGCCCTCCCAGGGTTAGAGTCCTGGTCCCTGCCATCCCAGGGATAGAGTCCTGGGCCCTGCCCTCCCAGGGTTAGAGTCCTGGGCCCTGCCATCCCAGGGTTAGAGTCCTGGGCCCTGCCCTCCCAGGGTTAGAATCCTGGGCCCTGGGGTTAGAGTCCTGGGCCCTGACCTCCCAGGGTTAGAGTCCTGGGCTTGCCCTCCCAGGGTTAGAGTCCTGGGCCCTGCCCTCCCAGGGTTAGAGTCCTGTGCCCTGCCCTCCCAGGGTTAGAGTCCTGAGCCCTGCCCTCCCAGGGTTAGAGTCCTGGGCTCTGTTCTCCCAGGGTTAGAGTCCTGAGCCCTGCCCTCCCAGGGTTAGAGTCCTGGGCCCTGCACTCCCAAAGTTAGAGTCCTGGGCCCTGTTCTCCCAGGGTTAGAGTCCTGAGCCCTGTTCCCCCAGGGTTAGAGTCCTGAGCCCTGTTCTCCCAGGGTTAGAGTCCTGGGCCCTGCCCTCCCAGGGTTAGAGTCCTGGGCCCTGGGGTTAGAGTCCTGGGCCCCGCCCTCCCAGGGTTAGAGTCCTGGGCCCTGGGGTTAGAGTCCTGGGCCCTGCCCTCCCAAACTTAGAGTCCTGGGCCCTGCCATCCCAGGGTTAGAGTCCTGGGCCCTGCCCTCCCAGGGATAGAGTCCTGGGCCTTGTTCTCCCAGGGATAGAGTCCTGGGCCCTGTTCTCCCAGGGTTAGAATCCTGGGCCCTGCCCTCCCAGGGTTAGAGTCCTGGGCACTATTCTCCCAGGGTTAGAGTCCTGGGCCCTGGGGTTAGAGTCCTGGGCCCTGCCCTCCCAGGGTTAGAGTCCTGGGCCCTGCCATCCCAGGGTTAGAATCCTGGGCCCTGCCCTCCCAGGGTTAGAGTCCTGGGCCCTGCCATCCCAGGGTTAGAGTCCTGGGCCCTGCCCTCCCAGGGTTAGAATCCTGGGCCCTGGGGTTAGAGTCCTGGGCCCTGCCCTCCCAGGGTTAGAGTCCTGGGCCCTGCCCTCCCAGGGTTAGAGTCCTGGGCCCTGGGGTTAGAGTCCTGGGCCCTGCCCTTCCAGGGTTAGAGTCCTGGGCCCTGCCCTCCCAGGGTTAGAGTCCTGTGCCCTGCCCTCCCAGGGTTAGAGTCCTGAGCCCTGCCCTCCCAGGGTTAGAGTCCTGGGCTCTGTTCTCCCAGGGTTAGAGTCCTGAGCCCTGCCCTCCCAGGGTTAGAGTCCTGGGCCCTGCACTCCCAAAGTTAGAGTCCTGGGCCCTGTTCTCCCAGGGTTAGAGTCCTGAGCCCTGTTCTCCCAGGGTTAGAGTCCTGGGCCCTGCCCTCCCAGGGTTAGAGTCCTGGGCCCTGGGGTTAGAGTCCTGGGCCCCGCCCTCCCAGGGTTAGAGTCCTGGGCCCTGGGGTTAGAGTCCTGGGCCCTGTCCTCCCAAAGTTAGAGTCCTGGGCCCTGCCATCCCAGGGTTAGAGTCCTGGGCCCTGCCCTCCCATGGATAGAGTCCTGGGCCTTGTTCTCCCAGGGATAGAGTCCTGGGCCCTGTTCTCCCAGGGTTAGAATCCTGGGCCCTGCCCTCCCAGGGTTAGAGTCCTGGGCACTATTCTCCCAGGGTTAGAGTCCTGGGCCCTGGGGTTAGAGTCCTGGGCCCTGCCCTCCCAGGGTTAGAGTCCTGGTCCCTGCCATCCCAGGGATAGAGTCCTGGGCCCTGCCCTCCCAGGGTTAGAGTCCTGGGCCCTGCCATCCCAGGGTTAGAGTCCTGGGCCCTGCCCTCCCAGGGTTAGAATCCTGGGCCCTGGGGTTAGAGTCCTGGGCCCTGACCTCCCAGGGTTAGAGTCCTGGGCTTGCCCTCCCAGGGTTAGAGTCCTGGGCCCTGCCCTCCCAGGGTTAGAGTCCTGTGCCCTGCCCTCCCAGGGTTAGAGTCCTGAGCCCTGCCCTCCCAGGGTTAGAGTCCTGGGCTCTGTTCTCCCAGGGTTAGAGTCCTGAGCCCTGCCCTCCCAGGGTTAGAGTCCTGGGCCCTGCACTCCCAAAGTTAGAGTCCTGGGCCCTGTTCTCCCAGGGTTAGAGTCCTGAGCCCTGTTCTCCCAGGGTTAGAGTCCTGAGCCCTGTTCTCCCAGGGTTAGAGTCCTGGGCCCTGCCCTCCCAGGGTTAGAGTCCTGGGCCCTGGGGTTAGAGTCCTGGGCCCCGCCCTCCCAGGGTTAGAGTCCTGGGCCCTGGGGTTAGAGTCCTGGGCCCTGCCCTCCCAAACTTAGAGTCATGGGCCCTGCCATCCCAGGGTTAGAGTCCTGGGCCCTGCCCTCCCAGGGATAGAGTCCTGGGCCTTGTTCTCCCAGGGATAGAGTCCTGGGCCCTGTTCTCCCAGGGTTAGAATCCTGGGCCCTGCCCTCCCAGGGTTAGAGTCCTGGGCACTATTCTCCCAGGGTTAGAGTCCTGGGCCCTGGGGTTAGAGTCCTGGGCCCTGCCCTCCCAGGGTTAGAGTCCTGGGCCCTGCCATCCCAGGGTTAGAATCCTGGGCCCTGCCCTCCCAGGGTTAGAGTCCTGGGCCCTGCCATCCCAGGGTTAGAGTCCTGGGCCCTGCCCTCCCAGGGTTAGAATCCTGGGCCCTGGGGTTAGAGTCCTGGGCCCTGCCCTCCCAGGGTTAGAGTCCTGGGCCCTGCCCTCCCAGGGTTAGAGTCCTGGGCCCTGGGGTTAGAGTCCTGGGCCCTGCCCTTCCAGGGTTAGAGTCCTGGGCCCTGCCATCACAGGTTTAGAGTCCTGGGCCCTGCCATCCAGGGTTTGAGTCCTGGGCCCTGCCCTCCCAGGGATAGAGTCCTGGGCTCTGTTCTCCCAGGGTTAGAGTCCTGAGCCCTGCCCTCCCAGGGTTAGAGTCCTGGGCCCTGCACTCCCAAAGTTAGAGTCCTGGGCCCTGTTCTCCTAGGGTTAGAGTCCTGAGCCCTGTTCTCCCAGGGTTAGAGTCCTGGGCCCTGCCCTCCCAGGGTTAGAGTCCTGGGCCCTGGGGTTAGAGTCCTGGGCCCTGCCCTCCCAGGTTTAGAGTCCTGGGCCCTGGGGTTAGAGTCCTTGGCCCTGCCCTTCCAGGGTTAGAATCCTGGGCCCTGCCATCACAGGTTTAGAGTCCTGGGCCCTGCCATCCAGGGTTTGAGTCCTGGGCCCTGCCCTCCCAGGGATAGAGTCCTGGGCTCTGTTCTCCCAGGGTTAGAGTCCTGAGCCCTGCCATCCCAGGGTTAGAGTCCTGGGCCCTGCCCTCCCAGGGATAGAGTCCTGGGCCTTGTTCTCCCAGGGATAGAGTCCTGGGCCCTGTTCTCCCAGGGTTAGAATCCTGGGCCCTGCCCTCCCAGGGTTAGAGTCCTGGGCACTATTCTCCCAGGGTAAGAGTCCTGGGCCCTGGGGTTAGAGTCCTGGGCCCTGCCCTCCCAGGGTTAGAGTCCTGGTCCCTGCCATCCCAGGGTTAGAGTCCTGGGACCTGCCCTCCCAGGGTTAGAGTCCTGGGCCCTGCCATCCCAGGGTTAGAGTCCTGGGCCCTGCCCTCCCAGGGTTAGAATCCTGGGCCCTGGGGTTAGAGTCCTGGGCCCTGACCTCCCAGGGTTAGAGTCCTGGGCCCTGCCCTCCCAGGGTTAGAGTCCTGGGCCCTGCCCTCCCAGGGTTAGAGTCCTGTGCCCTGCCCTCCCAGGGTTAGAGTCCTGAGCCCTGCCCTCCCAGGGTTAGAGTCCTGGGCTCTGTTCTCCCAGGGTTAGAGTCCTGAGCCCTGCCCTCCCAGGGTTAGAGTCCTGGGCCCTGCACTCCCAAAGTTAGAGTCCTGGGCCCTGTTCTCCCAGGGTTAGAGTCCTGAGCCCTGTTCTCCCAGGGTTAGAGTCCTGGGCCCTGCCCTCCCAGGGTTAGAGTCCTGGGCCCTGGGGTTAGAGTCCTGGGCCCCGCCCTCCCAGGGTTAGAGTCCTTGGCCCTGGGGTTAGAGTCCTGGGCCCTGCCCTCCCAAACTTAGAGTCCTGTGCCCTGCCATCCCAGGGTTAGAGTCCTGGGCCCTGCCCTCCCAGGGATAGCGTCCTGGGCCTTGTTCTCCCAGGGATAGAGTCCTGGGCCCTGTTCTCCCAGGGTTAGAATCCTGGGCCCTGCCCTCCCAGGGTTAGAGTCCTGGGCACTATTCTCCCAGGGTTAGAGTCCTGGGCCCTGGGGTTAGAGTCCTGGGCCCTGCCCTCCCAGGGTTAGAGTCCTGGGCCCTGCCATCCCAGGGTTAGAGTCCTGGGCCCTGCCCTCCCAGGGTTAGAGTCCTGGGCCCTGCCATCCCAGGGTTAGAGTCCTGGGCCCTGCCCTCCCAGGGTTAGAATCCTGGGCCCTGGGGTTAGAGTCCTGGGCCCTTCCCTCCCAGGGTTAGAGTCCTGGGCCCTGCCCTCCCAGGGTTAGAGTCCTGGGCCCTGGGGTTAGAGTCCTGGGCCCTGCCCTTCCAGGGTTAGAGTCCTGGGCCCTGCCATCACAGGTTTAGAGTCCTGGGCCCTGCCATCCAGGGTTGAGTCCTGGGCCCTGCCCTCCCAGGGATAGAGTCCTGGGCCCTGTTCTCCCAAAGTTAGAGTCCTGAGCCCTGTTCTCCCAGGGTTAGAGTCCTGGGCCCTGGGGTTAGAGTCCTGGGCCCTGCCCTCCCAGGGTTAGAGTCCTGGGCACTGCCATCCCAGGGTTAGAGTCCTGGGCCCTGCCCTCCCAGGGTTAGAGTCCTGGGCCCTGCCATCCCAGGGTTAGAGTCCTGGGCCCTGCCCTCCCAGGGTTAGAATCCTGGGCCCTGGGGTTAGAGTCCTGGGCCCTGCCCTCCCAGGGTTAGAGTCCTGGGCCCTGCCCTCCCAGGGTTAGAGTCCTGGGCCCTGCCCTCCCAGGGTTAGAGTCCTGGTCCCTGCCCTCCCAGGGTTAGAGTCCTGAGCCCTGCCCTCCCAGGGTTAGAGTCCTGGGCTCTGTTCTCCCAGGGTTAGAGTCCTGAGCCCTGCCCTCCCACTGTTAGAGTCCTGGGCCCTGCACTCCCAAAGTTAGAGTCCTGGGCCCTGTTCTCCCAGGGTTAGAGTCCTGAGCCCTGTTCTCCCAGGGTTAGAGTCCTGGGCCCTGCACTCCCAAAGTTAGAGTCCTGGGCCCTGTTCTCCCAGGGTTAGAGTCCTGAGCCCTGTTCCCCCAGGGTTAGAGTCCTGAGCCCTGTTCTCCCAGGGTTAGAGTCCTGGGCCCTGCCCTCCCAGGGTTAGAGTCCTGGGCCCTGGGGTTAGAGTCCTGGGCCCCGCCCTCCCAGGGTTAGAGTCCTGGGCCCTGGGGTTAGAGTCCTGGGCCCTGTCCTCCCAAACTTAGAGTCCTGGGCCCTGCCATCCCAGGGTTAGAGTCCTGGGCCCTGCCCTCCCAGGGATAGAGTCCTGGGCCTTGTTCTCCCAGGGATAGAGTCCTGGGCCCTGTTCTCCCAGGGTTAGAATCCTGGGCCCTGCCCTCCCAGGGTTAGAGTCCTGGGCACTATTCTCCCAGGGTTAGAGTCCTGGGCCCTGGGGTTAGAGTCCTGGGCCCTGCCCTCCCAGGGTTAGAGTCCTGGTCCCTGCCATCCCAGGGATAGAGTCCTGGGCCCTGCCCTCCCAGGGTTAGAGTCCTGGGCCCTGCCATCCCAGGGTTAGAGTCCTGGGCCCTGCCCTCCCAGGGTTAGAATCCTGGGCCCTGGGGTTAGAGTCCTGGGCCCTGACCTCCCAGGGTTAGAGTCCTGGGCTTGCCCTCCCAGGGTTAGAGTCCTGGGCCCTGCCCTCCCAGGGTTAGAGTCCTGTGCCCTGCCCTCCCAGGGTTAGAGTCCTGAGCCCTGCCCTCCCAGGGTTAGAGTCCTGGGCTCTGTTCTCCCAGGGTTAGAGTCCTGAGCCCTGCCCTCCCAGGGTTAGAGTCCTGGGCCCTGCACTCCCAAAGTTAGAGTCCTGGGCCCTGTTCTCCCAGGGTTAGAGTCCTGAGCCCTGTTCCCCCAGGGTTAGAGTCCTGAGCCCTGTTCTCCCAGGGTTAGAGTCCTGGGCCCTGCCCTCCCAGGGTTAGAGTCCTGGGCCCTGGGGTTAGAGTCCTGGGCCCCGCCCTCCCAGGGTTAGAGTCCTGGGCCCTGGGGTTAGAGTCCTGGGCCCTGCCCTCCCAAACTTAGAGTCCTGGGCCCTGCCATCCCAGGGTTAGAGTCCTGGGCCCTGCCCTCCCAGGGATAGAGTCCTGGGCCTTGTTCTCCCAGGGATAGAGTCCTGGGCCCTGTTCTCCCAGGGTTAGAATCCTGGGCCCTGCCCTCCCAGGGTTAGAGTCCTGGGCACTATTCTCCCAGGGTTAGAGTCCTGGGCCCTGGGGTTAGAGTCCTGGGCCCTGCCCTCCCAGGGTTAGAGTCCTGGGCCCTGCCATCCCAGGGTTAGAATCCTGGGCCCTGCCCTCCCAGGGTTAGAGTCCTGGGCCCTGCCATCCCAGGGTTAGAGTCCTGGGCCCTGCCCTCCCAGGGTTAGAATCCTGGGCCCTGGGGTTAGAGTCCTGGGCCCTGCCCTCCCAGGGTTAGAGTCCTGGGCCCTGCCCTCCCAGGGTTAGAGTCCTGGGCCCTGGGGTTAGAGTCCTGGGCCCTGCCCTTCCAGGGTTAGAGTCCTGGGCCCTGCCCTCCCAGGGTTAGAGTCCTGTGCCCTGCCCTCCCAGGGTTAGAGTCCTGAGCCCTGCCCTCCCAGGGTTAGAGTCCTGGGCTCTGTTCTCCCAGGGTTAGAGTCCTGAGCCCTGCCCTCCCAGGGTTAGAGTCCTGGGCCCTGCACTCCCAAAGTTAGAGTCCTGGGCCCTGTTCTCCCAGGGTTAGAGTCCTGAGCCCTGTTCTCCCAGGGTTAGAGTCCTGGGCCCTGCCCTCCCAGGGTTAGAGTCCTGGGCCCTGGGGTTAGAGTCCTGGGCCCCGCCCTCCCAGGGTTAGAGTCCTGGGCCCTGGGTTTAGAGTCCTGGGCCCTGTCCTCCCAAAGTTAGAGTCCTGGGCCCTGCCATCCCAGGGTTAGAGTCCTGGGCCCTGCCCTCCCATGGATAGAGTCCTGGGCCTTGTTCTCCCAGGGATAGAGTCCTGGGCCCTGTTCTCCCAGGGTTAGAATCCTGGGCCCTGCCCTCCCAGGGTTAGAGTCCTGGGCACTATTCTCCCAGGGTTAGAGTCCTGGGCCCTGGGGTTAGAGTCCTGGGCCCTGCCCTCCCAGGGTTAGAGTCCTGGTCCCTGCCATCCCAGGGATAGAGTCCTGGGCCCTGCCCTCCCAGGGTTAGAGTCCTGGGCCCTGCCATCCCAGGGTTAGAGTCCTGGGCCCTGCCCTCCCAGGGTTAGAATCCTGGGCCCTGGGGTTAGAGTCCTGGGCCCTGACCTCCCAGGGTTAGAGTCCTGGGCTTGCCCTCCCAGGGTTAGAGTCCTGGGCCCTGCCCTCCCAGGGTTAGAGTCCTGTGCCCTGCCCTCCCAGGGTTAGAGTCCTGAGCCCTGCCCTCCCAGGGTTAGAGTCCTGGGCTCTGTTCTCCCAGGGTTAGAGTCCTGAGCCCTGCCCTCCCAGGGTTAGAGTCCTGGGCCCTGCACTCCCAAAGTTAGAGTCCTGGGCCCTGTTCTCCCAGGGTTAGAGTCCTGAGCCCTGTTCTCCCAGGGTTAGAGTCCTGAGCCCTGTTCTCCCAGGGTTAGAGTCCTGGGCCCTGCCCTCCCAGGGTTAGAGTCCTGGGCCCTGGGGTTAGAGTCCTGGGCCCCGCCCTCCCAGGGTTAGAGTCCTGGGCCCTGGGGTTAGAGTCCTGGGCCCTGCCCTCCCAAACTTAGAGTCCTGGGCCCTGCCATCCCAGGGTTAGAGTCCTGGGCCCTGCCCTCCCAGGGATAGAGTCCTGGGCCTTGTTCTCCCAGGGATAGAGTCCTGGGCCCTGTTCTCCCAGGGTTAGAATCCTGGGCCCTGCCCTCCCAGGGTTAGAGTCCTGGGCACTATTCTCCCAGGGTTAGAGTCCTGGGCCCTGGGGTTAGAGTCCTGGGCCCTGCCCTCCCAGGGTTAGAGTCCTGGGCCCTGCCATCCCAGGGTTAGAATCCTGGGCCCTGCCCTCCCAGGGTTAGAGTCCTGGGCCCTGCCATCCCAGGGTTAGAGTCCTGGGCCCTGCCCTCCCAGGGTTAGAATCCTGGGCCCTGGGGTTAGAGTCCTGGGCCCTGCCCTCCCAGGGTTAGAGTCCTGGGCCCTGCCCTCCCAGGGTTAGAGTCCTGGGCCCTGGGGTTAGAGTCCTGGGCCCTGCCCTTCCAGGGTTAGAGTCCTGGGCCCTGCCATCACAGGTTTAGAGTCCTGGGCCCTGCCATCCAGGGTTTGAGTCCTGGGCCCTGCCCTCCCAGGGATAGAGTCCTGGGCTCTGTTCTCCCAGGGTTAGAGTCCTGGGCCCTGGGGTTAGAGTCCTGGGCCCTGCCCTCCCAGGGTTAGAGTCCTGGTCCCTGCCATCCCAGGGTTAGAGTCCTGGGACCTGCCCTCCCAGGGTTAGAGTCCTGGGCCCTGCCATCCCAGGGTTAGAGTCCTGGGCCCTGCCCTCCCAGGGTTAGAATCCTGGGCCCTGGGGTTAGAGTCCTGGGCCCTGACCTCCCAGGGTTAGAGTCCTGGGCCCTGCCCTCCCAGGGTTAGAGTCCTGGGCCCTGCCCTCCCAGGGTTAGAGTCCTGTGCCCTGCCCTCCCAGGGTTAGAGTCCTGAGCCCTGCCCTCCCAGGGTTAGAGTCCTGGGCTCTGTTCTCCCAGGGTTAGAGTCCTGAGCCCTGCCCTCCCAGGGTTAGAGTCCTGGGCCCTGCACTCCCAAAGTTAGAGTCCTGGGCCCTGTTCTCCCAGGGTTAGAGTCCTGAGCCCTGTTCTCCCAGGGTTAGAGTCCTGGGCCCTGCCCTCCCAGGGTTAGAGTCCTGGGCCCTGGGATTAGAGTCCTGGGCCCCGCCCTCCCAGGGTTAGAGTCCTTGGCCCTGGGGTTAGAGTCCTGGGCCCTGCCCTCCCAAACTTAGAGTCCTGTGCCCTGCCATCCCAGGGTTAGAGTCCTGGGCCCTGCACTCCCAGGGATAGCGTCCTGGGCCTTGTTCTCCCAGGGATAGAGTCCTGGGCCCTGTTCTCCCAGGGTTAGAATCCTGGGCCCTGCCCTCCCAGGGTTAGAGTCCTGGGCACTATTCTCCCAGAGTTAGAGTCCTGGGCCCTGGGGTTAGAGTCCTGGGCCCTGCCCTCCCAGGGTTAGAGTCCTGGGCCCTGCCATCCCAGGGTTAGAGTCCTGGGCCCTGCCCTCCCAGGGTTAGAGTCCTGGGCCCTGCCATCCCAGGGTTAGAGTCCTGGGCCCTGCCCTCCCAGGGTTAGAATCCTGGGCCCTGGGGTTAGAGTCCTGGGCCCTTCCCTCCCAGGGTTAGAGTCCTGGGCCCTGCCCTCCCAGGGTTAGAATCCTGGGCCCTGGGGTTAGAGTCCTGGGCCCTGCCCTTCCAGGGTTAGAGTCCTGGGCCCTGCCATCACAGGTTTAGAGTCCTGGGCCCTGCCATCCAGGGTTTGAGTCCTGGGCCCTGCCCTCCCAGGGATAGAGTCCTGGGCCCTGTTCTCCCAAAGTTAGAGACCTGAGCCCTGTTCTCCCAGGGTTAGAGTCCTGGGCCCTGGGGTTAGAGTCCTGGGCCCTGCCCTCCCAGGGTTAGAGTCCTGGGCACTGCCATCCCAGGGTTAGAGTCCTGGGCCCTGCCCTCCCAGGGTTAGAGTCCTGGGCCCTGCCATCCCAGGGTTAGAGTCCTGGGCCCTGCCCTCCCAGGGTTAGAATCCTGGGCCCTGGGGTTAGAGTCCTGGGCCCTGCCCTCCCAGGGTTAGAGTCCTGGGCCCTGCCCTCCCAGGTTTAGAGTCCTGGGCCCTGCCCTCCCAGGGTTAGAGTCCTGGGCCCTGCCCTCCCAGGGTTAGAGTCCTGGGCCCTTGGGTTAGAGTCCTGGGCCCCGCCCTCCCAGGGTTAGAGTCCTGGGCCCTGGGGTTAGAGTCCTGGGCCCTGCCCTCCCAAAGTTAGTGTCCTGGGCCCTGCCATCCCAGGGTTAGAGTCCTGGGCCCTGCCCTCCCAGGGATAGAGACCTGGGCCTTGTTCTCCCAGGGTCAGTGTCCTGGGCCCTGCCCTCCCGAGGTTAGAGTCCTGGGCCCTGTTCTCCCAGGATTAGAGTCCTGCGTCCTGTTCTCCCAGGGTCAGAGTCCTGGGCCCTGCCCTCCCAGGGTTAGAGTCCTGGGCCCTGCCCTCCTAGGGTTAGTGTCCTGGGCCCTGCCATCGCAGGGTTAGAGTCCTGGGCCCTGGGGTTAGAGTCCTGGGCCCTGCCCTCCAAGGGTCAGAGTCCTGAGACCTGCCCTCCCAGGGTTAGAGTACTGGGCCCTGGGGTTAGAGTCCTGGGCTTTGCCCTCCCAGGGTCAGAGACCTGGGCCCTGGGATAAGAGTCCTGGGCCCTGCCCTCCCAGGGTTAGAGTCCTGAGACCTGCCCTCCCAGGGTTAGAGTATTGCGCCCTGTTCTCCCAGGGTTAGAGTCCTGCGTCCTGTTCTCCCAGGGTCAGAGTCCTGGGCCCTGCCCTCCCAGGGTTAGAGTCCTGGGCCCTGTTCTCCCAGGGTTAGAGTCCTGAGCGCTGCCCTCCCAGGGTTAGTGTCCTGAGCCCTGCCCTCCCAGGGTCAGAGTCCTGGGCCCTGCCCTCCCAGGGTTAGAGTCCTGTGCCCTGCCCGCCCAGGGTTAGAGTCCTGGGCCCTGCACTCCCAAAGTTAGAGTCCTGTGCCCTGTTCTCCCAGGGTTAGAGTCCTGAGCCCTGTTCTCCCAGGGTTAGAGTCCTGGGCCCTGCCCTCCCAGGGCTAGAGTCCTGGGCCCTGGGGTTAGAGTCCTGGGCCCCGCCCTCCCAGGGTTAGAGTCCTGGGCCCTGTCCTCCCAAAGTTAGAGTCCTGGGCCCTGCCATCCCTGGGTTAGAGTCCTGGGCCCTGCCCTCCCAGGGATAGGGTCCTGGGCCTTGTTCTCCCAGGGATAGAGTCCTGGGCCCTGTTCTCCCAGGGTTAGAATCCTGGGCCCTGCCCTCCCAGGGTTAGAGTCCTGGGCACTATTCTCCCAGGGTTAGAGTCCTGGGCCCTGCCCTCCCAGGGTTAGAATCCTGGGCCCTGGGGTTAGAGTGCTGGGCCCTGACCTCCCAGGGTTAGAGTCCTGGGCCCTGCCCTCCCAGGGTTAGAATCCTGGGCCCTGCCCTCCCAGGGTTAGAGTCCTGTGCCCTGCCCTCCCAGGGTTAGAGTCCTGAGCCCTGCCCTCCCAGGATTAGAGTCCTGGGCTCTGTTCTCCCAGGGTTAGAGTCCTGAGCCCTGCCCTCCCAGGGATAGGGTCCTGGGCCCTGCCCTCCCAGGGTTAGAGTCCTGGTCCCTGCCATCCCAGGGTTAGAGTCCTGGGCCCTGCCCTCCCAGGGTTAGAGTCCTGGGCCCTGCCATCCCAGGGTTAGAGTCCTGGGCCCTGCCCTCCCAGGGTTAGAATCCTGGGCCCTGGGGTTAGAGTGCTGGGCCCTGACCTCCCAGGGTTAGAGTCCTGGGCCCTGCCCTCCCAGGGTTAGAATCCTGGGCCCTGCCCTCCCAGGGTTAGAGTCCTGTGCCCTGCCCTCCCAGGGTTAGAGTCCTGAGCCCTGCCCTCCCAGGATTAGAGTCCTGGGCTCTGTTCTCCCAGGGTTAGAGTCCTGAGCCCTGCCCTCCCAGGGTTAGAGTCCTGGGCCCTGCACTCCCAAAGTTAGAGTCCTGGGCCCTGTTCTCCCAGGGTTAGAGTCCTGAGCCCTGTTCTCCCAGGGTTAGAGTCCTGGGCCCTGCCCTCCCAGGGATAGAGTCCTGGGCCTTGTTCTCCCAGGGATAGAGTCCTGGGCCCTGTTCTCCCACGGTTAGAATCCTGGGCCCTGCCCTCCCAGGGTTAGAGTCCTGGGCACTATTCTCCCAGGGTTAGAGTCCTGGGCCCTGGGCATAGAGTCCTGGGCCCTGCCCTCCCAGGGTTAGAGTCCTGGGCCCTGCCATCCCAGGGTTAGAGTCCTGGGCCCTGCCCTCCCAGGGTTAGAGTCCTGGGCCCTGCCATCCCAGGGTTAGAGTCCTGGGCCCTGCCCTCCCAGGGTTAGAATCCTGGGCCCTGGGGTTAGAGTCCTGGGCCCTGCCCTCCCAGGGCTAGAGACCTGGGCCCTGCCCTCCCAGGGTTAGAGTCCTGGGCCCTGGGGTTAGAGTCCTGGGCCCTGCCCTTCCAGGGTTAGAGTCCTGGGCCCTGCCATCACAGGTTTAGAGTCCTGGGCCCTGCCATCCAGGGTTTGAGTCCTGGGCCCTGCCCTCCCAGGGATAGAGTCCTGGGCCCTGTTCTCCCAGGGTTAGAATCCTGGGCTCTGCCCTCCCAGGGTTAGTGTCCTGGGCCCTGTTCTCCCAGGGTTAGAGTCCTGAGCCCTGTTCTCCCAGGGTTAGAGTCCTGGGCCCTGCCCTCCCAGGGTTAGAGTCCTGGGCCCTGGGGTTAGAGTCCTGGGCCCTGTCCTCCCAAAGTTAGAGTCCTGGGCCCTGCCATCCCAGGGTTAGATTCCTGGGCCCTGCCCTCCCATGGATAGAGTCCTGGGCCTTGTTCTCCCAGGGATAGAGTCCTGGGCCCTGTTCTCCCAGGGTTAGAATCCTGGGCCCTGCCCTCCCAGGGTTAGAGTCCTGGGCACTATTCTCCCAGGGTTAGAGTCCTGGGCCCTGGTGTTAGAGTCCTGGGCCCTGCCCTCCCAGGGTTAGAGTCCTGGTCCCTGCCATCCCAGGGATAGAGTCCTGGGCCCTGCCCTCCCAGGGTTAGAGTCCTGGGCCCTGCCATCCCAGGGTTAGAGTCCTGGGCCCTGCCCTCCCAGGGTTAGAATCCTGGGCCCTGGGGTTAGAGTCCTGGGCCCTGACCTCCCAGGGTTAGAGTCCTGGGCTTGCCCTCCCAGGGTTAGAGTCCTGGGCCCTGCCCTCCCAGGGTTAGAGTCCTGTGCCCTGCCCTCCCAGGGTTAGAGTCCTGAGCCCTGCCCTCCCAGGGTTAGAGTCCTGGGCTCTGTTCTCCCAGGGTTAGAGTCCTGAGCCCTGCCCTCCCAGGGTTAGAGTCCTGGGCCCTGCACTCCCAAAGTTAGAGTCCTGGGCCCTGTTCTCCCAGGGTTAGAGTCCTGAGCCCTGTTCTCCCAGGGTTAGAGTCCTGAGCCCTGTTCTCCCAGGGTTAGAGTCCTGGGCCCTGCCCTCCCAGGGTTAGAGTCCTGGGCCCTGGGGTTAGAGTCCTGGGCCCCGCCCTCCCAGGGTTAGAGTCCTGGGCCCTGGGGTTAGAGTCCTGGGCCCTGCCCTCCCAAACTTAGAGTCCTGGGCCCTGCCATCCCAGGGTTAGAGTCCTGGGCCCTGCCCTCCCAGGGATAGAGTCCTGGGCCTTGTTCTCCCAGGGATAGAGTCCTGGGCCCTGTTCTCCCAGGGTTAGAATCCTGGGCCCTGCCCTCCCAGGGTTAGAGTCCTGGGCACTATTCTCCCAGGGTTAGAGTCCTGGGCCCTGGGGTTAGAGTCCTGGGCCCTGCCCTCCCAGGGTTAGAGTCCTGGGCCCTGCCATCCCAGGGTTAGAATCCTGGGCCCTGCCCTCCCAGGGTTAGAGTCCTGGGCCCTGCCATCCCAGGGTTAGAGTCCTGGGCCCTGCCCTCCCAGGGTTAGAATCCTGGGCCCTGGGGTTAGAGTCCTGGGCCCTGCCCTCCCAGGGTTAGAGTCCTGGGCCCTGCCCTCCCAGGGTTAGAGTCCTGGGCCCTGGGGTTAGAGTCCTGGGCCCTGCCCTTCCAGGGTTAGAGTCCTGGGCCCTGCCATCACAGGTTTAGAGTCCTGGGCCCTGCCATCCAGGGTTTGAGTCCTGGGCCCTGCCCTCCCAGGGATAGAGTCCTGGGCTCTGTTCTCCCAGGGTTAGAGTCCTGAGCCCTGCCCTCCCAGGGTTAGAGTCCTGGGCCCTGCACTCCCAAAGTTAGAGTCCTGGGCCCTGTTCTCCTAGGGTTAGAGTCCTGAGCCCTGTTCTCCCAGGGTTAGAGTCCTGGGCCCTGCCCTCCCAGGGTTAGAGTCCTGGGCCCTGGGGTTAGAGTCCTGGGCCCCGCCCTCCCAGGGTTAGAGTCCTGGGCCCTGGGGTTAGAGTCCTGGGCCCTGTCCTCCCAAAGTTAAAGTCCTGGGCGCTGCCATCCCAGGGTTAGAGTCCTGGGCCCTGCCCTCCCAGGTATAGAGTCCTGGGCCTTGTTCTCCCAGGGATAGAGTCCTGGGCCCTGTTCTCCCAGGGTTAGAATCCTGGGCCCTGCCCTCCCAGGGTTAGAGTCCTGGGCACTATTCTCCCAGGGTTAGAGTCCTGGGCCCTGGGGTTAGAGTCCTGGGCCCTGCCCTCCCAGGGTTAGAGTCCTGGTCCCTGCCATCCCAGGGTTAGAGTCCTGGGACCTGCCCTCCCAGGGTTAGAGTCCTGGGCCCTGCCATCCCAGGGTTAGAGTCCTGGGCCCTGCCCTCCCAGGGTTAGAATCCTGGGCCCTGGGGTTAGAGTCCTGGGCCCTGACCTCCCAGGGTTAGAGTCCTGGGCCCTGCCCTCCCAGGGTTAGAGTCCTGGGCCCTGCCCTCCCAGGGTTAGAGTCCTGTGCCCTGCCCTCCCAGGGTTAGAGTCCTGAGCCCTGCCCTCCCAGGGTTAGAGTCCTGGGCCCTGCACTCCCAAAGTTAGAGTCCTGGGCCCTGTTCTCCCAGGGTTAGAGTCCAGAGCCCTGTTCTCCCAGGGTTAGAGTCCTGGGCCCTGCCCTCCCAGGGTTAGAGTCCTGGGCCCTGGGGTTAGAGTCCTGGGCCCCGCCCTCCCAGGGTTAGAGTCCTTGGCCCTGGGGTTAGAGTCCTGGGCCCTGCCCTCCCAAACTTAGAGTCCTGTGCCCTGCCATCCCAGTGTTAGAGTCCTGGGCCCTGCCCTCCCAGGGATAGCGTCCTGGGCCTTGTTCTCCCAGGGATAGAGTCCTGGGCCCTGTTCTCCCAGGGTTAGAATCCTGGGCCCTGCCCTCCCAGGGTTAGAGTCCTGGGCACTATTCTCCCAGGGTTAGAGTCCTGGGCCCTGGGGTTAGAGTCCTGGGCCCTGCCCTCCCAGGGTTAGAGTCCTGGGCCCTGCCATCCCAGGGTTAGAGTCCTGGGCCCTGCCCTCCCAGGGTTAGAGTCCTGGGCCCTGCCATCCCAGGGTTAGAGTCCTGGGCCCTGCCCTCCCAGGGTTAGAATCCTGGGCCCTGGGGTTAGAGTCCTGGGCCCTTCCCTCCCAGGGTTAGAGTCCTGGGCCCTGCCCTCCCAGGGTTAGAGTCCTGGGCCCTGGGGTTAGAGTCCTGGGCCCTGCCCTTCCAGGGTTAGAGTCCTGGGCCCTGCCATCACAGGGTTAGAGTCCTGGGCCCTGCCATCCAGGGTTTGAGTCCTGGGCCCTGCCCTCCCAGGGATAGAGTCCTGGGCCCTGTTCTCCCAGGGTTAGAATCCTGGGCTCTGCCCTCCCAGGGTTAGAGTCCTGGGTCCTGTTCTCCCAAAGTTAGAGTCCTGAGCCCTGTTCTCCCAGGGTTAGAGTCCTGGGCCCTGGGGTTAGAGTCCTGGGCCCTGCCCTCCCAGGGTTAGAGTCCTGGGCACTGCCATCCCAGGGTTAGAGTCCTGGGCCCTGCCCTCCCAGGGTTAGAGTCCTGGGCCCTGCCATCCCAGGGTTAGAGTCCTGGGCCCTGCCCTCCCAGGGTTAGAATCCTGGGCCCTGGGGTTAGAGTCCTGGGCCCTGCCCTCCCAAGGTTAGAGTCCTGAGCCCTGCCCTCCCAGGGTTAGAGTCCTGGGCTCTGTTCTCCCAGGGTTAGAGTCCTGAGCCCTGCCCTCCCAGGGTTAGAGTCCTGGGCCCTGCCCTCCCAGGGATAGAGTCCTGGGCCTTGTTCTCCCAGGGATAGATTCCTGGGCCCTGTTCTCCCAGGGTTAGAATCCTGGGCCCTGCCCTCCCAGGGTTAGAGTCCTGGGCACTATTCTCCCAGGGTTAGAGTCCTGGGCCCTGGGGTTAGAGTCCTGGGCCCTGCCCTCCCAGGGTTAGAGTCCTGGTCCCTGCCATCCCAGGGTTAGAGTCCTGGGCCCTGCCCTCCCAGGGTTAGAGTCCTGGGCCCTGCCATCCCAGGGTTAGAGTCCTGGGCCCTGCCCTCCCAGGGTTAGAATCCTGGGCCCTGGGGTTAGAGTCCTGGGCCCTGCCCTCCCAGGGTTAGAGTCCTGGGCCCTGCCCTCCCAGGGTTAGAGTCCTGGGCCCTGCCCTCCCAGGGTTAGAGTCCTGTGCCCTGCCCTCCCAGGGTTAGAGTCCTGAGCCCTGCCCTCCCAGGGTTAGAGTCCTGGGCTCTGTTCTCCCAGGGTTAGAGTCCTGAGCCCTGCCCTCCCAGGGTTAGAGTCCTGGGCCCTGCACTCCCAAAGTTAGAGTCCTGGGCCCTGTTCTCCCAGGGTTAGAGTCCTGAGCCCTGTTCTCCCAGGGTTAGAGTCCTGGGCCCTGCCCTCCCAGGGTTAGAGTCCTGGGCCCTTGGGTTAGAGTCCTGGGCCCCGCCCTCCCAGGGTTAGAGTCCTGGGCCCTGGGGTTAGAGTCCTGGGCCCTGCCCTCCCAAAGTTAGAGTCCTGGGCCCTGCCATCCCAGGGTTAGAGTCCTGGGCCCTGCCCTCCCAGGGATAGAGACCTGGGCCTTGTTCTCCCAGGGTCAGTGTCCTGGGCCCTGCCCTCCCGAGGTTAGAGTCCTGGGCCCTGTTCTCCCAGGATTAGAGTCCTGCGTCCTGTTCTCCCAGGGTCAGAGTCCTGGGCCCTGCCCTCCCAGGGTTAGAGTCCTGGGCCCTGCCCTCCTAGGGTTAGTGTCCTGGGCCCTGCCATCGCAGGGTTAGAGTCCTGGGCCCTGGGGTTAGAGTCCTGGGCCCTGCCCTCCAAGGGTCAGAGTCCTGAGACCTGCCCTCCCAGGGTTAGAGTA
This sequence comes from Pristiophorus japonicus, assembly GCF_044704955.1. Lineage (NCBI taxonomy): Eukaryota > Metazoa > Chordata > Chondrichthyes > Pristiophoridae > Pristiophorus > Pristiophorus japonicus. The sequence goes on along the minus strand of NC_091982.1, from coordinate 154,522,830 downwards.
CTGGGCCCTGGGGTTAGAGTCCTGGGCTTTGCCCTCCCAGGGTCAGAGACCTGGGCCCTGGGATAAGAGTCCTGGGCCCTGCCCTCCCAGGGTTAGAGTCCTGAGACCTGCCCTCCCAGGGTTAGAGTATTGCGCCCTGTTCTCCCAGGGTTAGAGTCCTGCGTCCTGTTCTCCCAGGGTCAGAGTCCTGGGCCCTGCCCTCCCAGGGTTAGAGTCCTGGGCCCTGTTCTCCCAGGGTTAGAGTCCTGAGCGCTGCCCTCCCAGGGTTAGTGTCCTGAGCCATGCCCTCCCAGGGTCAGAGTCCTGGGCCCTGCCCTCCCAGGGTTAGAGTCCTGTGCCCTGCCCTCCCAGGGTTAGAGTCCTGAGCCCTGCCCTCCCAGGGTTAGAGTCCTGGGCTCTGTTCTCCCAGGGTTGGAGTCCTGAGCCCTGCCCTCCCAGGGTTAGAGTCCTGGGCCCTGCACTCCCAAAGTTAGAGTCCTGGGCCCTGTTCTCCCAGGGTTAGAGTCCTGAGCCCTGTTCTCCCAGGGTTAGAGTCCTGGGCCCTGCCCTCCCAGGGCTAGAGTCCTGGGCCCTGGGGTTAGAGTCCTGGGCCCCGCCCTCCCAGGGTTAGAGTCCTGGGCCCTGGGGTTAGAGTCCTGGGCCCTGTCCTCCCAAAGTTAGAGTCCTGGGCCCTGCCATCCCTGGGTTAGAGTCCTGGGCCCTGCCCTCCCAGGGATAGGGTCCTGGGCCTTGTTCTCCCAGGGATAGAGTCCTGGGCCCTGTTCTCCCAGGGTTAGAATCCTGGGCCCTGCCCTCCCAGGGTTAGAGTCCTGGGCACTATTCTCCCAGTGTTAGAGTCCTGGGCCCTGGGGTTAGAGTCCTGGGCCCTGCCCTCCCAGGGTTAGAGTCCTGGTCCCTGCCATCCCAGGGTTAGAGTCCTGGGCCCTGCCCTCCCAGGGTTAGAGTCCTGGGCCCTGCCATCCCAGGGTTAGAGTCCTGGGCCCTGCCCTCCCAGGGTTAGAGTCCTGGGCCCTGCACTCCCAAAGTTAGAGTCCTGAGCCCTGTTCTCCCAGGGTTAGAGTCCTGGGCCCTGCCCTCCCAGGGTTAGAGTCCTGGGCCCTGGGGTTAGAGTCCTGGGCCCCGCCCTCCCAGGGTTAGAGTCCTGGGCCCTGGGGTTAGAGTCCTGGGCCCTGCCCTCCCAAACTTAGAGTCCTGGGCCCTGCCATCCCAGGGTTGGAGTCCTGGGCCCTGCCCTCCCAGGGATAGAGTCCTGGGCCTTGTTCTCCCAGGGATAGAGTCCTGGGCCCTGTTCTCCCAGGGTTAGAATCCTGGGCCCTGCCCTCCCAGGGTTAGAGTCCTGGGCACTATTCTCCCAGGGTTAGAGTCCTGGGCCCTGGGCATAGAGTCCTGGGCCCTGCCCTCCCAGGGTTAGAGTCCTGGGCCCTGCCATCCCAGGGTTAGAGTCCTGGGCCCTGCCCTCCCAGGGTTAGAGTCCTGGGCCCTGCCATCCCAGGGTTAGAGTCCTGGGCCCTGCCCTCCCAGGGTTAGAATCCTGGGCCCTGGGGTTAGAGTCCTGGGCCCTGCCCTCCCAGGGCTAGAGTCCTGGGCACTATTCTCCCAGGGTTAGAGTCCTGGGCCCTGGGGTTAGAGTCCTGGGCCCTGCCCTCCCAGGGTTAGAGTCCTGGTCCCTGCCATCCCAGGGTTAGAGTCCTGGGCCCTGCCCTCCCAGGGTTAGAGTCCTGGGCCCTGCCATCCCAGGGTTAGAGTCCTGGGCCCTGCCCTCCCAGGGTTAGAATCCTGGGCCCTGGGGTTAGAGTCCTGGGCCCTGCCCTCCCAGGGTTAGAGTCCTGGGCCCTGCCCTCCCAGGGTTAGAGTCCTGGGCCCTGCCCTCCCAGGGTTAGAGTCCTGGGCCCTGCCATCACAGGTTTAGAGTCCTGGGCCCTGCCCTCCCAGGGTTAGAGTCCTGGGCCCTGCCCTCCCAGGGATAGAGTCCTGGGCCCTGTTCTCCCAGGGTTAGAATCCTGGGCTCTGCCCTCCCAGGGTTAGAGTCCTGGGCCCTGTTCTCCCAGGGTTAGAGTCCTGAGCCCTGTTCTCCCAGGGTTAGAGTCCTGGGCCCTGCCCTCCCAGGGTTAGAGTCCTGGGCCCTGGGGTTAGAGTCCTGGGCCCCGCCCTCCCAGTGTTAGAGTCCTGGGCCCTGGGGTTAGAGTCCTGGGCCCTGCCCTCCCAAATTTAGAGTCCTGGGCCCTGCCATCCCAGGGTTAGAGTCCTGGGCCCTGCCCTCCCAGGGATAGAGTCCTGGGCCTTGTTCTCCCAGGGATAGATTCCTGGGCCCTGTTCTCCCAGGGTTAGAATCCTGGGCCCTGCCCTCCCAGGGTTAGATTCCTGGGCACTATTCTCCCAGGGTTAGAGTCCTGGGCCCTGGGGTTAGAGTCCTGGGCCCTGCCCTCCCAGGGTTAGAGTCCTGGTCCCTGCCATCCCAGGGTTAGAGTCCTGGGCCCTGCCCTCCCAGGGTTAGAGTCCTAGGCCCTGCCATCCCAGGGTTAGAGTCCTGGGCCCTGCCCTCCCAGGGTTAGAATCCTGGGCCCTGGGGTTAGAGTCCTGGGCCCTGCCCTCCCAGGGTTAGAGTCCTGGGCCCTGCCCTCCCAGGGTTAGAGTCCTGGGCCCTGCCCTCCCAGGGTTAGAGTCCTGTGCCCTGCCCTCCCAGGGTTAGAGTCCTGAGCCCTGCCCTCCCAGGGTTAGAGTCCTGGGCTCTGTTCTCCCAGGGTTAGAGTCCTGGGCCCCGCCCTCCCAGGGTTAGAGTCCTGGGCCCTGGGGTTAGAGTCCTGGGCCCTGTCCTCCCAAAGTTAGAGTCCTGGGCCCTGCCATCCCTGGGTTAGAGTCCTGGGCCCTGCCCTCCCAGGGATAGGGTCCTGGGCCTTGTTCTCCCAGGGATAGAGTCCTGGGCCCTGTTCTCCCAGGGTTAGAATCCTGGGCCCTGCCCTCCCAGGGTTAGAGTCCTGGGCACTATTCTCCCAGTGTTAGAGTCCTGGGCCCTGGGGTTAGAGTCCTGGGCCCTGCCCTCCCAGGGTTAGAGTCCTGGTCCCTGCCATCCCAGGGTTAGAGTCCTGGGCCCTGCCCTCCCAGGGTTAGAGTCCTGGGCCCTGCCATCCCAGGGTTAGAGTCCTGGGCCCTGCCCTCCCAGGCTTAGAGTCCTGAGCCCTGCCCTCCCAGGGTTAGAGTCCTGGGCTCTGTTCTCCCAGGGTTAGAGTCCTGAGCCCTGCCCTCCTAGGGTTAGAGTCCTGGGCCCTGCCCTCCCAGGGTTAGAGTCCTGGGCCCTGCACTCCCAAAGTTAGAGTCCTGGGCCCTGTTCTCCCAGGGTTAGAGTCCTGAGCCCTGTTCTCCCAGGGTTAGAGTCCTGGGCCCTGCCCTCCCAGGGTTAGAGTCCTGGGCCCTGGGGTTAGAGTCCTGGGCCCCGCCCTCCCAGGGTTAGAGTCCTGGGCCCTGGGGTTAGAGTCCTGGGCCCTGCCCTCCCAAACTTAGAGTCCTGGGCCCTGCCATCCCAGGGTTGGAGTCCTGGGCCCTGCCCTCCCAGGGATAGAGTCCTGGGCCTTGTTCTCCCAGGGATAGAGTCCTGGGCCCTGTTCTCCCAGGGTTAGAATCCTGGGCCCTGCCCTCCCAGGGTTAGAGTCCTGGGCACTATTCTCCCAGGGTTAGAGTCCTGGGCCCTGGGCATAGAGTCCTGGGCCCTGCCCTCCCAGGGTTAGAGTCCTGGGCCCTGCCATCCCAGGGTTAGAGTCCTGGGCCCTGCCCTCCCAGGGTTAGAGTCCTGGGCCCTGCCATCCCAGGGTTAGAGTCCTGGGCCCTGCCCTCCCAGGGTTAGAATCCTGGGCCCTGGGGTTAGAGTCCTGGGCCCTGCCCTCCCAGGGCTAGAGTCCTGGGCACTATTCTCCCAGGGTTAGAGTCCTGGGCCCTGGGGTTAGAGTCCTGGGCCCTGCCCTCCCAGGGTTAGAGTCCTGGTCCCTGCCATCCCAGGGTTAGAGTCCTGGGCCCTGCCCTCCCAGGGTTAGAGTCCTGGGCCCTGCCATCCCAGGGTTAGAGTCCTGGGCCCTGCCCTCCCAGGGTTAGAATCCTGGGCCCTGGGGTTAGAGTCCTGGGCCCTGCCCTCCCAGGGTTAGAGTCCTGGGCCCTGCCCTCCCAGGGTTAGAGTCCTGGGCCCTGCCCTCCCAGGGTTAGTGTCCTGGGCCCTGCCATCACAGGTTTAGAGTCCTGGGCCCTGCCCTCCCAGGGTTAGAGTCCTGGGCCCTGCCCTCCCAGGGATAGAGTCCTGGGCCCTGTTCTCCCAGGGTTAGAATCCTGGGCTCTGCCCTCCCAGGGTTAGAGTCCTGGGCCCTGTTCTCCCAGGGTTAGAGTCCTGAGCCCTGTTCTCCCAGGGTTAGAGTCCTGGGCCCTGCCCTCCCAGGGTTAGAGTCCTGGGCCCTGGGGTTAGAGTCCTGGGCCCCGCCCTCCCAGTGTTAGAGTCCTGGGCCCTGGGGTTAGAGTCCTGGGCCCTGCCCTCCCAAATTTAGAGTCCTGGGCCCTGCCATCCCAGGGTTAGAGTCCTGGGCCCTGCCCTCCCAGGGATAGAGTCCTGGGCCTTGTTCTCCCAGGGATAGATTCCTGGGCCCTGTTCTCCCAGGGTTAGAATCCTGGGCCCTGCCCTCCCAGGGTTAGATTCCTGGGCACTATTCTCCCAGGGTTAGAGTCCTGGGCCCTGGGGTTAGAGTCCTGGGCCCTGCCATCCCAGGGTTAGAGTCCTGGGCCCTGCCCTCCCAGGGTTAGAGTCCTGGGCCCTGCCATCCCAGGGTTAGAGTCCTGGGCCCTGCCCTCCCAGGGTTAGAATCCTGGGCCCTGGGGTTAGAGTCCTGGGCCCTGCCCTCCCAAGGTTAGAGTCCTGAGCCCTGCCCTCCCAGGGTTAGAGTCCTGGGCTCTGTTCTCCCAGGGTTAGAGTCCTGAGCCCTGCCCTCCCAGGGTTAGAGTCCTGGGCCCTGCCCTCCCAGGGATAGAGTCCTGGGCCTTGTTCTCCCAGGGATAGATTCCTGGGCCCTGTTCTCCCAGGGTTAGAATCCTGGGCCCTGCCCTCCCAGGGTTAGAGTCCTGGGCACTATTCTCCCAGGGTTAGAGTCCTGGGCCCTGGGGTTAGAGTCCTGGGCCCTGCCCTCCCAGGGTTAGAGTCCTGGTCCCTGCCATCCCAGGGTTAGAGTCCTGGGCCCTGCCCTCCCAGGGTTAGAGTCCTGGGCCCTGCCATCCCAGGGTTAGAGTCCTGGGCCCTGCCCTCCCAGGGTTAGAATCCTGGGCCCTGGGGTTAGAGTCCTGGGCCCTGCCCTCCCAGGGTTAGAGTCCTGGGCCCTGCCCTCCCAGGGTTAGAGTCCTGGGCCCTGCCCTCCCAGGGTTAGAGTCCTGTGCCCTGCCCTCCCAGGGTTAGAGTCCTGAGCCCTGCCCTCCCAGGGTTAGAGTCCTGGGCTCTGTTCTCCCAGGGTTAGAGTCCTGAGCCCTGCCCTCCCAGGGTTAGAGTCCTGGGCCCTGCACTCCCAAAGTTAGAGTCCTGGGCCCTGTTCTCCCAGGGTTAGAGTCCTGAGCCCTGTTCTCCCAGGGTTAGAGTCCTGGGCCCTGCCCTCCCAGGGTTAGAGTCCTGGGCCCTTGGGTTAGAGTCCTGGGCCCCGCCCTCCCAGGGTTAGAGTCCTGGGCCCTGGGGTTAGAGTCCTGGGCCCTGCCCTCCCAAAGTTAGAGTCCTGGGCCCTGCCATCCCAGGGTTAGAGTCCTGGGCCCTGCCCTCCCAGGGATAGAGACCTGGGCCTTGTTCTCCCAGGGTCAGTGTCCTGGGCCCTGCCCTCCCGAGGTTAGAGTCCTGGGCCCTGTTCTCCCAGGATTAGAGTCCTGCGTCCTGTTCTCCCAGGGTCAGAGTCCTGGGCCCTGCCCTCCCAGGGTTAGAGTCCTGGGCCCTGCCCTCCTAGGGTTAGTGTCCTGGGCCCTGCCATCGCAGGGTTAGAGTCCTGGGCCCTGGGGTTAGAGTCCTGGGCCCTGCCCTCCAAGGGTCAGAGTCCTGAGACCTGCCCTCCCAGGGTTAGAGTACTGGGCCCTGGGGTTAGAGTCCTGGGCTTTGCCCTCCCAGGGTCAGAGACCTGGGCCCTGGGATAAGAGTCCTGGGCCCTGCCCTCCCAGGGTTAGAGTCCTGAGACCTGCCCTCCCAGGGTTAGAGTATTGCGCCCTGTTCTCCCAGGGTTAGAGTCCTGCGTCCTGTTCTCCCAGGGTCAGAGTCCTGGGCCCTGCCCTCCCAGGGTTAGAGTCCTGGGCCCTGTTCTCCCAGGGTTAGAGTCCTGAGCGCTGCCCTCCCAGGGTTAGTGTCCTGAGCCATGCCCTCCCAGGGTCAGAGTCCTGGGCCCTGCCCTCCCAGGGTTAGAGTCCTGTGCCCTGCCCTCCCAGGGTTAGAGTCCTGAGCCCTGCCCTCCCAGGGTTAGAGTCCTGGGCTCTGTTCTCCCAGGGTTGGAGTCCTGAGCCCTGCCCTCCCAGGGTTAGAGTCCTGGGCCCTGCACTCCCAAAGTTAGAGTCCTGGGCCCTGTTCTCCCAGGGTTAGAGTCCTGAGCCCTGTTCTCCCAGGGTTAGAGTCCTGGGCCCTGCCCTCCCAGGGCTAGAGTCCTGGGCCCTGGGGTTAGAGTCCTGGGCCCCGCCCTCCCAGGGTTAGAGTCCTGGGCCCTGGGGTTAGAGTCCTGGGCCCTGTCCTCCCAAAGTTAGAGTCCTGGGCCCTGCCATCCCTGGGTTAGAGTCCTGGGCCCTGCCCTCCCAGGGATAGGGTCCCGGGCCTTGTTCTCCCAGGGATAGAGTCCTGGGCCCTGTTCTCCCAGGGTTAGAATCCTGGGCCCTGCCCTCCCAGGGTTAGAGTCCTGGGCACTATTCTCCCAGTGTTAGAGTCCTGGGCCCTGGGGTTAGAGTCCTGGGCCCTGCCCTCCCAGGGTTAGAGTCCTGGTCCCTGCCATCCCAGGGTTAGAGTCCTGGGCCCTGCCCTCCCAGGGTTAGAGTCCTGGGCCCTGCCATCCCAGGGTTAGAGTCCTGGGCCCTGCCCTCCCAGGGTTAGAGTCCTGGGCCCTGCACTCCCAAAGTTAGAGTCCTGGGCCCTGTTCTCCCAGGGTTAGAGTCCTGAGCCCTGTTCTCCCAGGGTTAGAGTCCTGGGCCCTGCCCTCCCAGGGTTAGAGTCCTGGGCCCTGGGGTTAGAGTCCTGGGCCCCGCCCTCCCAGGGTTAGAGTCCTGGGCCCTGGGGTTAGAGTCCTGGGCCCTGCCCTCCCAAACTTAGAGTCCTGGGCCCTGCCATCCCAGGGTTGGAGTCCTGGGCCCTGCCCTCCCAGGGATAGAGTCCTGGGCCTTGTTCTCCCAGGGATAGAGTCCTGGGCCCTGTTCTCCCAGGGTTAGAATCCTGGGCCCTGCCCTCCCAGGGTTAGAGTCCTGGGCACTATTCTCCCAGGGTTAGAGTCCTGGGCCCTGGGCATAGAGTCCTGGGCCCTGCCCTCCCAGGGTTAGAGTCCTGGGCCCTGCCATCCCAGGGTTAGAGTCCTGGGCCCTGCCCTCCCAGGGTTAGAGTCCTGGGCCCTGCCATCCCAGGGTTAGAGTCCTGGGCCCTGCCCTCCCAGGGTTAGAATCCTGGGCCCTGGGGTTAGAGTCCTGGGCCCTGCCCTCCCAGGGCTAGAGTCCTGGGCACTATTCTCCCAGGGTTAGAGTCCTGGGCCCTGGGGTTAGAGTCCTGGGCCCTGCCCTCCCAGGGTTAGAGTCCTGGTCCCTGCCATCCCAGGGTTAGAGTCCTGGGCCCTGCCCTCCCAGGGTTAGAGTCCTGGGCCCTGCCATCCCAGGGTTAGAGTCCTGGGTCCTGCCCTCCCAGGGTTAGAATCCTGGGCCCTGGGGTTAGAGTCCTGGGCCCTGCCCTCCCAGGGTTAGAGTCCTGGGCCCTGCCCTCCCAGGGTTAGAGTCCTGGGCCCTGCCCTCCCAGGGTTAGAGTCCTGGGCCCTGCCATCACAGGTTTAGAGTCCTGGGCCCTGCCCTCCCAGGGTTAGAGTCCTGGGCCCTGCCCTCCCAGGGATAGAGTCCTGGGCCCTGTTCTCCCAGGGTTAGAATCCTGGGCTCTGCCCTCCCAGGGTTAGAGTCCTGGGCCCTGTTCTCCCAGGGTTAGAGTCCTGAGCCCTGTTCTCCCAGGGTTAGAGTCCTGGGCCCTGCCCTCCCAGGGTTAGAGTCCTGGGCCCTGGGGTTAGAGTCCTGGGCCCCGCCCTCCCAGTGTTAGAGTCCTGGGCCCTGGGGTTAGAGTCCTGGGCCCTGCCCTCCCAAATTTAGAGTCCTGGGCCCTGCCATCCCAGGGTTAGAGTCCTGGGCCCTGCCCTCCCAGGGATAGAGTCCTGGGCCTTGTTCTCCCAGGGATAGATTCCTGGGCCCTGTTCTCCCAGGGTTAGAATCCTGGGCCCTGCCCTCCCAGGGTTAGATTCCTGGGCACTATTCTCCCAGGGTTAGAGTCCTGGGCCCTGGGGTTAGAGTCCTGGGCCCTGCCCTCCCAGGGTTAGAGTCCTGGTCCCTGCCATCCCAGGGTTAGAGTCCTGGGCCCTGCCCTCCCAGGGTTAGAGTCCTAGGCCCTGGCATCCCAGGGTTAGAGTCCTGGGCCCTGCCCTCCCAGGGTTAGAATCCTGGGCCCTGGGGTTAGAGTCCTGGGCCCTGCCCTCCCAGGGTTAGAGTCCTGGGCCCTGCCCTCCCAGGGTTAGAGTCCTGGGCCCTGCCCTCCCAGGGTTAGAGTCCTGTGCCCTGCCCTCCCAGGGTTAGAGTCCTGAGCCCTGCCCTCCCAGGGTTAGAGTCCTGGGCTCTGTTCTCCCAGGGTTAGAGTCCTGGGCCCCGCCCTCCCAGGGTTAGAGTCCTGGGCCCTGGGGTTAGAGTCCTGGGCCCTGTCCTCCCAAAGTTAGAGTCCTGGGCCCTGCCATCCCTGGGTTAGAGTCCTGGGCCCTGCCCTCCCAGGGATAGGGTCCTGGGCCTTGTTCTCCCAGGGATAGAGTCCTGGGCCCTGTTCTCCCAGGGTTAGAATCCTGGGCCCTGCCCTCCCAGGGTTAGAGTCCTGGGCACTATTCTCCCAGTGTTAGAGTCCTGGGCCCTGGGGTTAGAGTCCTGGGCCCTGCCCTCCCAGGGTTAGAGTCCTGGTCCCTGCCATCCCAGGGTTAGAGTCCTGGGCCCTGCCCTCCCAGGGTTAGAGTCCTGGGCCCTGCCATCCCAGGGTTAGAGTCCTGGGCCCTGCCCTCCCAGGGTTAGAGTCCTGAGCCCTGCCCTCCCAGGGTTAGAGTCCTGGGCTCTGTTCTCCCAGGGTTAGAGTCCTGAGCCCTGCCCTCCTAGGGTTAGAGTCCTGGGCCCTGCCCTCCCAGGGTTAGAGTCCTGGGCCCTGCACTCCCAAAGTTAGAGTCCTGGGCCCTGTTCTCCCAGGGTTAGAGTCCTGAGCCCTGTTCTCCCAGGGTTAGAGTCCTGGGCCCTGCCCTCCCAGGGTTAGAGTCCTGGGCCCTGGGGTTAGAGTCCTGGGCCCCGCCCTCCCAGGGTTAGAGTCCTGGGCCCTGGGGTTAGAGTCCTGGGCCCTGCCCTCCCAAACTTAGAGTCCTGGGCCCTGCCATCCCAGGGTTGGAGTCCTGGGCCCTGCCCTCCCAGGGATAGAGTCCTGGGCCTTGTTCTCCCAGGGATAGAGTCCTGGGCCCTGTTCTCCCAGGGTTAGAATCCTGGGCCCTGCCCTCCCAGGGTTAGAGTCCTGGGCACTATTCTCCCAGGGTTAGAGTCCTGGGCCCTGGGCATAGAGTCCTGGGCCCTGCCCTCCCAGGGTTAGAGTCCTGGGCCCTGCCATCCCAGGGTTAGAGTCCTGGGCCCTGCCCTCCCAGGGTTAGAGTCCTGGGCCCTGCCATCCCAGGGTTAGAGTCCTGGGCCCTGCCCTCCCAGGGTTAGAATCCTGGGCCCTGGGGTTAGAGTCCTGGGCCCTGCCCTCCCAGGGCTAGAGTCCTGGGCACTATTCTCCCAGGGTTAGAGTCCTGGGCCCTGGGGTTAGAGTCCTGGGCCCTGCCCTCCCAGGGTTAGAGTCCTGGTCCCTGCCATCCCAGGGTTAGAGTCCTGGGCCCTGCCCTCCCAGGGTTAGAGTCCTGGGCCCTGCCATCCCAGGGTTAGAGTCCTGGGCCCTGCCCTCCCAGGGTTAGAATCCTGGGCCCTGGGGTTAGAGTCCTGGGCCCTGCCCTCCCAGGGTTAGAGTCCTGGGCCCTGCCCTCCCAGGGTTAGAGTCCTGGGCCCTGCCCTCCCAGGGTTAGTGTCCTGGGCCCTGCCATCACAGGTTTAGAGTCCTGGGCCCTGCCCTCCCAGGGTTAGAGTCCTGGGCCCTGCCCTCCCAGGGATAGAGTCCTGGGCCCTGTTCTCCCAGGGTTAGAATCCTGGGCTCTGCCCTCCCAGGGTTAGAGTCCTGGGCCCTGTTCTCCCAGGGTTAGAGTCCTGAGCCCTGTTCTCCCAGGGTTAGAGTCCTGGGCCCTGCCCTCCCAGGGTTAGAGTCCTGGGCCCTGGGGTTAGAGTCCTGGGCCCCGCCCTCCCAGTGTTAGAGTCCTGGGCCCTGGGGTTAGAGTCCTGGGCCCTGCCCTCCCAAATTTAGAGTCCTGGGCCCTGCCATCCCAGGGTTAGAGTCCTGGGCCCTGCCCTCCCAGGGATAGAGTCCTGGGCCTTGTTCTCCCAGGGATAGATTCCTGGGCCCTGTTCTCCCAGGGTTAGAATCCTGGGCCCTGCCCTCCCAGGGTTAGATTCCTGGGCACTATTCTCCCAGGGTTAGAGTCCTGGGCCCTGGGGTTAGAGTCCTGGGCCCTGCCCTCCCAGGGTTAGAGTCCTGGTCCCTGCCATCCCAGGGTTAGAGTCCTGGGCCCTGCCATCCCAGGGTTAGAGTCCTAGGCCCTGCCATCCCAGGGTTAGAGTCCTGGGCCCTGCCCTCCCAGGGTTAGAATCCTGGGCCCTGGGGTTAGAGTCCTGGGCCCTGCCCTCCCAGGGTTAGAGTCCTGGGCCCTGCCCTCCCAGGGTTAGAGTCCTGGGCCCTGCCCTCCCAGGGTTAGAGTCCTGTGCCCTGCCCTCCCAGGGTTAGAGTCCTGAGCCCTGCCCTCCCAGGGTTAGAGTCCTGGGCTCTGTTCTCCCAGGGTTAGAGTCCTGAGCCCTGCCCTCCCAGGGTTAGAGTCCTGGGCCCTGCCCTCCCAGGGATAGAGTCCTGGGCCTTGTTCTCCCAGGGATAGATTCCTGGGCCCTGTTCTCCCAGGGTTAGAATCCTGGGCCCTGGGGCTAGAGTCCTGGGCCCTGCCCTCCCAGGGTTAGAGTCCTGGGCACTATTCTCCCAGGGTTAGAGTCCTGGGCCCTGGGGTTAGAGTCCTGGGCCCTGCCCTCCCAGGGTTAGAGTCCTGGTCCCTGCCATCCCAGGGTTAGAGTCCTGGGCCCTGCCCTCCCAGGGTTAGAGTCCTGGGCCCTGCCATCCCAGGGTTAGAGTCCTGGGCCCTGCCCTCCCAGGGTTAGAATCCTGGGCCCTGGGGTTAGAGTCCTGGGCCCTGCCCTCCCAGGGTTAGAGTCCTGGGCCCTGCCCTCCCAGGGTTAGAGTCCTGGGCCCTGCCCTCCCAGGGTTAGAGTCCTGTGCCCTGCCCTACCAGGGTTAGAGTCCTGAGCCCTGCCCTCCCAGGGTTAGAGTCCTGGGCCCTGGGGTTAGAGTCCTGGGCCCTGCCCTCCCAAAGTTAGAGTCCTGGGCCCTGCCATCCCAGGGTTAGAGTCCTGGGCCCTGCCCTCCCAGGGATAGAGTCCTGGGCCTTGTTCTCCCTGGGATAGAGTCCTGGGCCCTGTTCTCCCAGGGTTAGAATCCTGGGCCCTGTTCTCCCAGGGTTAGAGTCCTGGGCCCTGCCATCCAGGGTTTGAGTCCTGGGCCCTGCCCTCCCAGGGATAGAGTCCTGGGCACTGTTCTCCCTGGGATAGAGTCCTGGGCCCTGTTCTCCCAGGGTTAGAGTCCTGAGCCCTGTTCTCCCAGGGATAGAGTCCTGGGCCCTGTTCTCCCAGGGTTAGAATCCTGGGCTCTGCCCTCCCAGGGTTAGAGTCCTGGGCACTGTTCTCCCAGGGTTAGAGTCCTGGGCTCTGCCCTCCCAGCGTTAGAATCCTGGGCTCTGCCCTCCCAGGGTGAGAGTCCTGGGCCCTTGGGTTAGATTCCTGGGCCCTGCACTCCCAGGGTTAGAGTCCTGGGCCCTGCCCTCCTAGGGTTAGTGTCCTGGGCCCTGCCATCACAGGGTTAGAGTCCTGGGCCCTGGGGTTAGAGTCCTGGGCACTGCCCTCCCAAAGTTAGAGTCCTGGGCCCTGCCATCCCAGGGTTAGAGTCCTGGGCCCTGCCCTCCCAGGGATAGAGTCCTGGGCCTTGTTCTCCCAGGGATAGATTCCTGGGCCCTGTTCTCCCAGGGTTAGAATCCTGGGCCCTGCCCTCCCAGGGTTAGAGTTCTGGGCACTATTCTCCCAGGGTTAGAGTCCTGGGCCCTGGGGTTAGAGTCCTGGGCACTGCCCTCCCAGGGTTAGAGTCCTGGTCCCTGCCATCCCAGGGTTAGAGTCCTGGGCCCTGCCCTCCCAGGGTTAGAGTCCTGGGCCCTGCCATCCCAGGGTTAGAGTCTTGGGCCCTGCCCTCCCAGGGTTAGAATCCTGGGCCCTGGGGTTAGAGTCCTGGGCCCTGCCCTCCCAGGGTTAGAGTCCTGGGCCCTGCCCTCCCAGGGTTAGAGTCCTGGGCCCTGGGGTTAGAGTCCTGGGCCCTGCCCTTCCAGGGTTAGAGTCCTGGGCCCTGCCATCACAGGTTTAGAGTCCTGGGCCCTGCCATCCAGGGTTTGAGTCCTGGGCCCTGCCCTCCCAGGGATAGAGTCCTGGGCCCTGTTCTCCCAGGGTTAGAATCCTGGGCTCTGCCCTCCCAGGGTTAGAGTCCTGGGCACTGTTCTCCCAGGGTTAGAGTCCTGGGCTCTGCCCTCCCAGCGTTAGAATCCTGGGCTCTGCCCTCCCAGGGTGAGAGTCCTGGGCCCTTGGGTTAGAGTCCTGGGCCCTGCCCTCCCAGGGTTAGAGTCCTGGGCCCTGCCCTCCTAGGGTTAGTGTCCTGGGCCCTGCCATCACAGGGTTAGAGTCCTGGGCCCTGGGGTTAGAGTCCTGGGCCCTGCCCTCCCAAAGTTAGAGTCCTGGGCCCTGCCATCCCAGGGTTAGAGTCCTGGGCCCTGCCCTCCCAGGGATAGAGTCCTGGGCCTTGTTCTCCCAGGGATAGATTCCTGGGCCCTGTTCTCCCAGGGTTAGAATCCTGGGCCCTGCCCTCCCAGGGTTAGAGTCCTGGGCACTATTCTCCCAGGGTTAGAGTCCTGGGCCCTGGGGTTAGAGTCCTGGGCCCTGCCCTCCCAGGGTTAGAGTCCTGGTCCCTGCCATCCCAGGGTTAGAGTCCTGGGCCCTGCCCTCCCAGGGTTAGAGTCCTGGGCCCTGCCATCCCAGGGTTAGAGTCCTGGGCCCTGCCCTCCCAGGGTTAGAATCCTGGGCCCTGGGGTTAGAGTCCTGGGCCCTGCCCTCCCAGGGTTAGAGTCCTGGGCCCTGCCCTCCCAGGGTTAGAGTCCTGGGCCCTGCCCTCCCAGGGTTAGAGTCCTGTGCCCTGCCCTCCCAGGGTTAGAGTCCTGAGCCCTGCCCTCCCAGGGTTAGAGTCCTGGGCTCTGTTCTCCCAGGGTTAGAGTCCTGAGCCCTGCCCTCCCAGGGTTAGAGTCCTGGGCCCTGCACTCCCAAAGTTAGAGTCCTGGGCCCTGTTCTCCCAGGGTTAGAGTCCTGAGCCCTGTTCTCCCAGGGTTAGAGTCCTGGGCCCTGCCCTCCCAGGGTTAGAGTCCTGGGCCCTGGGGTTAGAGTCCTGGGCCCCGCCCTCCGAGGGTTAGAGTCCTGGGCCCTGGGGTTAGAGTCCTGGGCCCTGCCCTCCCAAAGTTAGAGTCCTGGGCCCTGTTCTCCCAGGGTTAGAGTCCTGAGCCCTGTTCTCCCAGGGTTAGAGTCCTGGGCCCTGCCATCCCAGGGTTAGAATCCTGGGCCCTGGGGTTAGAGTCCTGGGCCCTGCCCTCCCAGGGTTAGAGTCCTGGGCCCTGCCCTCCCAGGGTTAGAGTCCTGGGCCCTGGGGTTAGAGTCCTGGGCCCTGCCCTTCCAGGGTTAGAGTCCTGGGCCCTGCCATCACAGGTTTAGAGTCCTGGGCCCTGCCATCCAGGGTTTGAGTCCTGGGCCCTGCCCTCCCAGGGATAGAGTCCTGGGCCCTGTTCTCCCAGGGTTAGAATCCTGGGCTCTGCCCTCCCAGGGTTAGAGTCCTGGGCACTGCTCTCCCAGGGTTAGAGTCCTGGGCTCTGCCCTCCCAGCGTTAGAATCCTGGGCTCTGCCCTCCCAGGGTTAGAATCCTGGGCCCTTGGGTTAGAGTCCTGGGCCCTGCCCTCCCAGGGTTAGAGTCCTGGGCCCTGCCCTCCTAGGGTTAGTGTCCTGGGCCCTGCCATCACAGGGTTAGAGTCCTGGGCCCTGGGGTTAGAGTCCTGGGCCCTGCCATCCCAGGGTTAGAGTCCTGGGCCCTGCCCTCCCAGGGATAGAGTCCTGGGCCTTGTTCTCCCAGGGATAGATTCCTGGGCCCTGTTCTCCCAGGGTTAGAATCCTGGGCCCTGCCCTCCCAGGGTTAGAGTCCTGGGCACTATTCTCCCAGGGTTAGAGTCCTGGGCCCTGGGGTTAGAGTCCTGGGCCCTGCCCTCCCAGGGTTAGAGACCTGGTCCCTGCCATCCCAGGGTTAGAGTCCTGGGCCCTGCCCTCCCAGGGTTAGAGTCCTGGGCCCTGCCATCCCAGGGTTAGAGTCCTGGGCCCTGCCCTCCCAGGGTTAGAATCCTGGGCCCTGGGGTTAGAGTCCTGGGCCCTGCCCTCCCAGGGTTAGAGTCCTGGGCCCTGCCCTCCAAGGGTTAGAGTCCTGGGCCCTGGGGTTAGAGTCCTGGGCCCTGCCCTTCCAGGGTTAGAGTCCTGGGCCCTGCCATCACAGGTTTAGAGTCCTGGGCCCTGCCATCCAGGGTTTGAGTCCTGGGCCCTGCCCACCCAGGGATAGAGTCCTGGGCCCTGTTCTCCCAGGGTTAGAATCCTGGGCTCTGCCCTCCCAGGGTTAGAGTCCTGGGCACTGTTCTCCCAGGGTTAGAGTCCTGGGCACTGCCCTCCCAGCGTTAGAATCCTGGGCTCTGCCCTCCCAGGGTGAGAGTCCTGGGCCCTTGGGTTACAGTCCTGGGCCCTGCCCTCCCAGGGTTAGAGTCCTGGGCCCTGCCCTCCTAGGGTTAGTGTCCTGGGCCCTGCCATCACAGGGTTAGAGTCCTGGGCCCTGGGGTTAGAGTCCTGGGCCCTGCCCTCCCAAAGTTAGAGTCCTGGGCCCTGCCATCCCAGGGTTAGAGTCCTGGGCCCTGCCCTCCCAGGGATAGAGTCCTGGGCCTTGTTCTCCCAGGGATAGATTCCTGGGCCCTGTTCTCCCAGGGTTAGAATCCTGGGCCCTGCCCTCCCAGGGTTAGAGTCCTGGGCACTATTCTCCCAGGGTTAGAGTCCTGGGCCCTGGGGTTAGAGTCCTGGGCCCTGCCCTCCCAGGGTTAGAGTCCTGGTCCCTGCCATCCCAGGGTTAGAGTCCTGGGCCCTGCCCTCCCAGGGTTAGAGTCCTGGGCCCTGCCATCCCAGCGTTAGATTCCTGGGCCCTGCCCTCCCAGGGTTAGAATCCTGGGCCCTGGGGTTAGAGTCCTGGGCCCTGCCCTCCCAAAGTTAGAGTCCTGGGCCCTGTTCTCCCAGGGTTAGAGTCCTGAGCCCTGTTCTCCCAGGGTTAGAGTCCTGGGCCCTGCCATCCCAGGGTTAGAATCCTGGGCCCTGGGGTTAGAGTCCTGGGCCCTGCCCTCCCAGGGTTAGAGTCCTGGGCCCTGCCCTCCCAGGGTTAGAGTCCTGGGCCCTGGGGTTAGAGTCCTGGGCCCTGCCCTTCCAGGGTTAGAATCCTGGGCCCTGCCATCACAGGTTTAGAGTCCTGGGCCCTGCCATCCAGGGTTTGAGTCCTGGGCCCTGCCCTCCCAGGGATAGAGTCCTGGGCCCTGTTCTCCCAGGGTTAGAATCCTGGGCTCTGCCCTCCCAGGGTTAGAGTCCTGGGCACTGCTCTCCCAGGGTTAGAGTCCTGGGCTCTGCCCTCCCAGCGTTAGAATCCTGGGCTCTGCCCTCCCAGGGTGAGAATCCTGGGCCCTTGGGTTAGAGTCCTGGGCCCTGCCCTCCCAGGGTTAGAGTCCTGGGCCCTGCCCTCCTAGGGTTAGTGTCCTGGGCCCTGCCATCACAGGGTTAGAGTCCTGGGCCCTGGGGTTAGAGTCCTGGGCCCTGCCCTCCCAAAGTTAGAGTCCTGGGCCCTGCCATCCCAGGGTTAGAGTCCTGGGCCCTGCCCTCCCAGGGATAGAGTCCTGGGCCTTGTTCTCCCAGGGATAGATTCCTGGGCCCTGTTCTCCCAGGGTTAGAATCCTGGGCCCTGCCCTCCCAGGGTTAGAGTCCTGGGCACTATTCTCCCAGGGTTAGAGTCCTGGGCCCTGGGGTTAGAGTCCTGGGCCCTGCCCTCCCAGGGTTAGAGACCTGGTCCCTGCCATCCCAGGGTTAGAGTCCTGGGCCCTGCCCTCCCAGGGTTAGAGTCCTGGGCCCTGCCATCCCAGGGTTAGAGTCCTGGGCCCTGCCCTCCCAGGGTTAGAATCCTGGGCCCTGGGGTTAGAGTCCTGGGCCCTGCCCTCCCAGGGTTAGAGTCCTGGGCCCTGGGGTTAGAGTCCTGGGCCCTGCCCTTCCAGGGTTAGAGTCCTGGGCCCTGCCATCACAGGTTTAGAGTTCTGGGCCCTGCCATCCAGGGTTTGAGTCCTGGGCCCTGCCCACCCAGGGATAGAGTCCTGGGCCCTGTTCTCCCAGGGTTAGAATCCTGGGCTCTGCCCTCCCAGGGTTAGAGTCCTGGGCACTGTTCTCCCAGGGTTAGAGTCCTGGGCACTGCCCTCCCAGCGTTAGAATCCTGGGCTCTGCCCTCCCAGGGTGAGAGTCCTGGGCCCTTGGGTTACAGTCCTGGGCCCTGCCCTCCCAGGGTTAGAGTCCTGGGCCCTGCCCTCCTAGGGTTAGTGTCCTGGGCCCTGCCCTCCCAGGGTTAGAGTCCTGGGCCCTGCCCTCCCAGGGTTAGAGTCCTGGGCCCTGCCCTCCCAAAGTTAGAGTCCTGGGCCCTGCCATCCCAGGGTTAGAGTCCTGGGCCCTGCCCTCCCAGGGATAGAGTCCTGGGCCTTGTTCTCCCAGGGATAGATTCCTGGGCCCTGTTCTCCCAGGGTTAGAATCCTGGGCCCTGCCCTCCCAGGGTTAGAGTCCTGGGCACTATTCTCCCAGGGTTAGAGTCCTGGGCCCTGGGGTTAGAGTCCTGGGCCCTGCCCTCCCAGGGTTAGAGTCCTGGTCCCTGCCATCCCAGGGTTAGAGTCCTGGGCCCTGCCCTCCCAGGGTTAGAGTCCTGGGCCCTGCCATCCCAGGGTTAGAGTCCTGGGCCCTGCCCTCCCAGGGTTAGAATCCTGGGCCCTGGGGTTAGAGTCCTGGGCCCTGCCCTCCAGGGTTAGAGTCCTGGGCCCTGCCCTCCCAGGGTTAGAGTCCTGGGCCCTGCCCTCCCAGGGTTAGAGTCCTGTGCCCTGCCCTCCCAGGGTTAGAGTCCTGAGCCCTGCCCTCCCAGGGTTAGAGTCCTGGGCTCTGTTCTCCCAGGGTTAGAGTCCTGAGCCCTGCCCTCCCAGGGTTAGAGTCCTGGGCCCTGCACTCCCAAAGTTAGAGTCCTGGGCCCTGTTCTCCCAGGGTTAGAGTCCTGAGCCCTGTTCTCCCAGGGTTAGAGTCCTGGGCCCTGCCCTCCCAGGGTTAGAGTCCTGGGCCCTGGGGTTAGAGTCCTGGGCCCCGCCCTCCCAGGGTTAGAGTCCTGGGCCCTGGGGTTAGAGTCCTGGGCCCTGCCCTCCCAAATTTAGAGTCCTGGGCCCTGCCATCCCAGGGTTAGAGTCCTGGGCCCTGCCCTTCCAGGGATAGAGTCCTGGGCCTTGTTCTCCCTGGGATAGAGTCCTGGGCCCTGTTCTCCCAGGGTTAGAATCCTGGGCCCTGCCCTCCCAGGCTTAGAGTCCTGGGCACTATTCTCCCAGGGTTAGCGTCCTGGGCCCTGGGGTTAGAGTCCTGGGCCCTGCCCTCCCAGGGTTAGAGTCCTGGTCCCTGCCATCCCAGGGTTAGAGTCCTGGGCCCTGCCATCCCAGGGTTAGAGTCCTGGGCCCTGCCATCCCAGGGTTAGAGTCCTGGGCCCTGCCATCCCAGGGTTAGAATCCTGGGCCCTGGGGTTAGAGTCCTGGGCCCTGCCCTCCCAGGGTTAGAGTCCTGGGCCCTGCCCTCCCAGGGTTAGAGTCCTGGGCCCTGGGGTTAGAGTCCTGGGCCCTGCCCTTCCAGGGTTAGAGTCCTGGGCCCTGCCATCACAGGTTTAGAGTCCTGGGCCCTGCCATCCAGGGTTTGAGTCCTGGGCCCTGCCCTCCCAGGGATAGAGACCTGGGCCCTGTTCTCCCAGGGTTAGAATCCTGGGCTCTGCCCTCCCAGGGTTAGAGTCCTGGGCACTGTTCTCCCAGGGTTAGAGTCCTGGGCTCTGCCCTCCCAGCGTTAGAATCCTGGGCTCTGCCCTTCCAGGGTGAGTGTCCTGGGCCCTGCCATCACAGGGTTAGAGTCTTGGGCCCTGGGGTTAGAGTCCTGGGCCCTGCCCTCCCAGGGTCACAGTCCTGAGACCTGCACTCCCAGGGTTAGAGTACTGGGCCCTGGGGTTAGAGTCCTGGGCTTTGCCCTCCCAGGGTCAGAGACCTGGGCCCTGGGATAAGAGTCCTGGGCCCTGCCCTCCCAGGGTTAGAGTCCTGGGCCCTGCCCTCCCAGGGTCAGAGTCCTGAGACCTGCCCTCCCAGGGTTAGAGTATTGGGCCCTGTTCTCCCAGGGTTAGAGTTCTGGGCCCTGTTCTCCCAGGATTAGAGTCCAGCGCGATCTTCTCCCAGGGTCAGTGTCCTGGGCCCTGCCCTCCCAAGATGAGAGTCCTGGGCCCTGTTCTTCCAGGGTTAGAGTCCTGCGCGCTGCCCTCCCAGGGTTAGAGTCCTGGGCCCTGTTCTCCCAGGGTTAGAGTCCTGAGAGCTGCCCTCCCAGGGTTAGAGTCCTGGGCCCTGTTCTCCCAGGATTAGAGTCCTGAGCACTGCCCTCCCAGGGTTAGAGTCCTGAGCCCTGCCCTCCCAGGGTCAGAGTCCTGGGCCCTGCCCTCCCGGGGTTAGAGTCCTGAGTCCTGCCCTCCCAGGGTTAGAGTATTGCGTCCTGTTCTCCCAGGGTTAGAGTCCTGCATCCTGTTCTCCCAGGGTCAGAGTCCTGGGCCCTGCCCTCCCAGGGTTAGAGTCCTGGGCCCTGTTCTCCCAGGGTTAGAGTCCTGAGCGCTGCCCTCCCAGGGTTAGAGTCCTGGGCCCTGTTCTCCCAGCATTAGAGTCCTGAGCGCTGCCCTCCCAGGGTTAGAGTCCTGAGCCCTGCCCTCCCAGGGTCAGAGTCCTGGGCCCTGCCCTCCCAGGGTTAAAGTCCTGGGCCCTGCCCTCCCAGGGTTAGAGTCCTGAGCCCTGCCCATCCCAGGGTTAGTGTCCTGGGCTCTGTTCTCCCAGGGTTAGAGTCCTGAGCCCTGCCCTCCCAGGGTTAGAGTCCTGAGCCCTGCCCTCCCAGGGTTAGAGTCCTGGGCTCTGTTCTCCCAGGGTTAGAGTCCTGAGCCCTGCCCTCCCAGGGTTAGAGTCCTGGGCCCTGCACTCCCAAAGTTAGAGTCCTGGGCCCTGTTCTCCCAGGGTTAGAGTCCTGAGCCCTGTTCTCCCAGGGTTAGAGTCCTGGGCCCTGCCCTCCCTGGGTTAGAGTCCTGGGCCCTGGGGTAAGAGTCCTGGGCCCTGCCCTCCCAGGGTTAGAGTCCTGGTCCCTGCCATCCCAGGGTTAGAGTCCTGGGCCCTGCCCTCCCAGGGTTAGAGTCCTGGGCCCTGCCATCCCAGGGTTAGAGTCCTGAGCCCTGCCCTCCCAGGGTTAGAATCCTGGGCCCTGGGGTTAGAGTCCTGGGCCCTGCCCTCCCAGGGTTAGAGTCCTGGGCCCTGCCCTCCCAGGGTTAGAGTCCTGGGCCCTGTTCTCCCAGGGTTAGAGTCCTGAGCCCTGTTCTCCCAGGGTTAGAGTACTGGGCCCTGCCCTCCTAGGGTTAGTGTCCTGGGCCCTGCCATCACAGGGTTAGAGTCTTGGGCCCTGGGGTTAGAGTCCTGGGCCCTGCCCTCCCAGGGTCAGAGTCCTGAGACCTGCCCTCCCAGGGTTAGAGTACTGGGCCCTGGGGTTAGAGTCCTGGGCTTTGCCCTCCCAGGGTCAGAGACCTGGGCCCTGGGATAAGAGTCCTGGGCCCTGCCCTCCCAGGGTTAGAGTCCTGGGCCCTGCCCTCCCAGGGTCAGAGTCCTGAGACCTGCCCTCCCAGGGTTAGAGTATTGGGCCCTGTTCTCCCAGGGTTAGAGTTCTGGGCCCTGTTCTCCCTGGTTTAGAGTCCAGCGCCCTCTTCTCCCAGGGTCAGTGTCCTGGGCCCTGCCCTCCCAAGATGAGAGTCCTGGGCCCTGTTCTCCCAGGGTTAGAGTCCTGCGCGCTGCCCTCCCAGGGTTAGAGTCCTGGGCCCTGTTCTCCCAGGGTTAGAGTCCTGAGCGCTGCCCTCCCAGGGTTAGAGTCCTGGGCCCTGTTCTCCCAGGATTAGAGTCCTGAGCGCTGCCCTCCCAGGGTTAGAGTCCTGGGCCCTGTTCTCCCAGGATTAGAGTCCTGAGCACTGCCCTCCCAGGGTTAGAGTCCTGAGCCGTGCCCTCCCAGGGTTAGAGTCCTGGGCCCTGCCCTCCCGGGGTTAGAGTCCTGAGTCCTGCCCTCCCAGGGTTAGAGTATAGCGTCCTGTTCTCCCAGGGTTAGAGTCCTGCATCCTGTTCTCCCAGGGTCAGAGTCCTGGGCCCTGCCCTCCCAGGGTTAGAGTATTGCGTCCTGTTCTCCCAGGGTTAGAGTCCTGCATCCTGTTCTCCCAGCGTCAGAGTCCTGGGCCCTGCCCTCCCAGGGTTAGAGTCCTGGGCCCTGTTCTCCCAGGGTTAGAGTCCTGAGCGCTGCCCTCCCAGGGTTAGAGTCCTGGGCTCTGTTCTCCCAGCATTAGAGTCCTGAGCGCTGCCCTCCCAGCGTTAGAGTCCTGAGCCCTGCCCTCCCAGGGTCAGAGTCCTGGGCCCTGCCCTCCCAGGGTTAGAGTCCTGGGCCCTGCCCTCCCAGGGTTAGAGTCCTGAGCCCTGCCCTCCCAGGGTTAGAGTCCTGGGCCCTGCACTCCCAAAGTTAGAGTCCTGGGCCCTGTTCTCCCAGGGTTAGAGTCCTGAGCCCTGTTCTCCCAGGGTTAGAGTCCTGGGCCCTGCCCTCCCAGGGTTAGAGTCCTGGGCCCTGGGGTTAGAGTCCTGGGCCCTGCCCTCCCAGGGTTAGAGTCCTGGTCCCTGCCATCCCAGGGTTAGAGTCCTGGGCCCTGCCCTCCCAGGGTTAGAGTCCTGGGCCCTGCCATCCCAGGGTTAGAGTCCTGGGCCCTGCCCTCCCAGGGTTAGAATCCTGGGCCCTGGGGTTAGAGTCCTGGGCCCTGCCCTCCCAGGGTTAGAGTCCTGGGCCCTGCCCTCCCAGGGTTAGAGTCCTGGGCCCTGTTCTCCCAGGGTTAGAGTCCTGAGCCCTGTTCTCCCAGGGTTAGAGTACTGGGCCCTGGGGTTAGAGTCCTGGGCTTTGCCCTCCCAGGGTCAGAGACCTGGGCCCTGGGATAAGAGTCCTGGGCCCTGCCCTCCCAGGGTTAGAGTCCTGGGCCCTGCCCTCCCAGGGTCAGAGTCCTGAGACCTGCCCTCCCAAGGGTTAGTGTATTGGGCCCTGTTCTCCCAGGGTTAGAGTTCTGGGCCCTGTTCTCCCAGGTTTAGAGTCCAGCGCCCTCTTCTCCCAGGGTCAGAGTCCTGGGCCCTGCCCTCCCAGGGTTAGAATCCTGGGCCCTGGGGTTAGAGTCCTGGGCCCTGCCCTCCCAGGGTCAGAGTCCTGAGACCTGCCCTCCCAGGGTTAGAGTACTGGGCCCTGGGGTTAGAGTCCTGGGCTTTGCCCTCCCAGGGTCAGAGACCTGGGCCCTGGGATAAGAGTCCTGGGCCCTGCCCTCCCAGGGTTAGAGTCCTGGGCCCTGCCCTCCCAGGGTCAGAGTCCTGAGACCTGCCCTCCCAGGGTTAGAGTATTGGGCCCTGTTCTCCCAGGGTTAGAGTTCTGGGCCCTGTTCTCCCAGGATTAGAGTCCAGCGCGATCTTCTCCCAGGGTCAGTGTCCTGGGCCCTGCCCTCCCAAGATGAGAGTCCTGGGCCCTGTTCTCCCAGGGTTAGAGTCCTGCGCGCTGCCCTCCCAGGGTTAGAGTCCTGGGCCCTGTTCTCCCAGGGTTAGAGTCCTGAGCGCTGCCCTCCCAGGGTTAGAGTCCTGGGCCCTGTTCTCCCAGGATTAGAGTCCTGAGCCCTGCCCTCCCAGGGTCAGAGTCCTGGGCCCTGCCCTCCCGGGGTTAGAGTCCTGAGTCCTGCCCTCCCAGGGTTAGAGTATTGCGTCCTGTTCTCCCAGGGTTAGAGTCCTGCATCCTGTTCTCCCAGGGTCAGAGTCCTGGGCCCTGCCCTCCCAGGGTTAGAGTCCTGGGCCCTGTTCTCCCAGGGTTAGAGTCCTGAGCGCTGCCCTCCCAGGGTTAGAGTCCTGGGCCCTGTTCTCCCAGCATTAGAGTCCTGAGCGCTGCCCTCCCAGGGTTAGAGTCCTGAGCCCTGCCCTCCCAGGGTCAGAGTCCTGGGCCCTGCCCTCCCAGGGTTAGAGTCCTGGGCCCTGCCCTCCCAGGGTTAGAGTCCTGAGCCCTGCCCTCCCAGGGTTAGTGTCCTGGGCTCTGTTCTCCCAGGGTTAGAGTCCTGAGCCCTGCCCTCCCAGGGTTAGAGTCCTGAGCCCTGCCCTCCCAGGGTTAGAGTCCTGGGCTCTGTTCTCCCAGGGTTAGAGTCCTGAGCCCTGCCCTCCCAGGGTTAGAGTCCTGGGCCCTGCACTCCCAAAGTTAGAGTCCTGGGCCCTGTTCTCCCAGGGTTAGAGTCCTGAGCCCTGTTCTCCCAGGGTTAGAGTCCTGGGCCCTGCCCTCCCTGGGTTAGAGTCCTGGGCCCTGGGGTAAGAGTCCTGGGCCCTGCCCTCCCAGGGTTAGAGTCCTGGTCCCTGCCATCCCAGGGTTAGAGTCCTGGGCCCTGCCCTCCCAGGGTTAGAGTCCTGGGCCCTGCCATCCCAGGGTTAGAGTCCTGAGCCCTGCCCTCCCAGGGTTAGAATCCTGGGCCCTGGGGTTAGAGTCCTGGGCCCTGCCCTCCCAGGGTTAGAGTCCTGGGCCCTGCCCTCCCAGGGTTAGAGTCCTGGGCCCTGTTCTCCCAGGGTTAGAGTCCTGAGCCCTGTTCTCCCAGGGTTAGAGTACTGGGCCCTGCCCTCCTAGGGTTAGTGTCCTGGGCCCTGCCATCACAGGGTTAGAGTCTTGGGCCCTGGGGTTAGAGTCCTGGGCCCTGCCCTCCCAGGGTCAGAGTCCTGAGACCTGCCCTCCCAGGGTTAGAGTACTGGGCCCTGGGGTTAGAGTCCTGGGCTTTGCCCTCCCAGGGTCAGAGACCTGGGCCCTGGGATAAGAGTCCTGGGCCCTGCCCTCCCAGGGTTAGAGTCCTGGGCCCTGCCCTCCCAGGGTCAGAGTCCTGAGACCTGCCCTCCCAGGGTTAGAGTATTGGGCCCTGTTCTCCCAGGGTTAGAGTTCTGGGCCCTGTTCTCCCTGGTTTAGAGTCCAGCGCCCTCTTCTCCCAGGGTCAGTGTCCTGGGCCCTGCCCTCCCAAGATGAGAGTCCTGGGCCCTGTTCTCCCAGGGTTAGAGTCCTGCGCGCTGCCCTCCCAGGGTTAGAGTCCTGGGCCCTGTTCTCCCAGGGTTAGAGTCCTGAGCGCTGCCCTCCCAGGGTTAGAGTCCTGGGCCCTGTTCTCCCAGGATTAGAGTCCTGAGCGCTGCCCTCCCAGGGTTAGAGTCCTGGGCCCTGTTCTCCCAGGATTAGAGTCCTGAGCACTGCCCTCCCAGGGTTAGAGTCCTGAGCCGTGCCCTCCCAGGGTTAGAGTCCTGGGCCCTGCCCTCCCGGGGTTAGAGTCCTGAGTCCTGCCCTCCCAGGGTTAGAGTATTGCGTCCTGTTTTCCCAGGGTTAGAGTCCTGCATCCTGTTCTCCCAGGGTCAGAGTCCTGGGCCCTGCCCTCCCAGGGTTAGAGTATTGCGTCCTGTTCTCCCAGGGTTAGAGTCCTGCATCCTGTTCTCCCAGCGTCAGAGTCCTGGGCCCTGCCCTCCCAGGGTTAGAGTCCTGGGCCCTGTTCTCCCAGGGTTAGAGTCCTGAGCGCTGCCCTCCCAGGGTTAGAGTCCTGGGCTCTGTTCTCCCAGCATTAGAGTCCTGAGCGCTGCCCTCCCAGCGTTAGAGTCCTGAGCCCTGCCCTCCCAGGGTCAGAGTCCTGGGCCCTGCCCTCCCAGGGTTAGAGTCCTGGGCCCTGCCCTCCCAGGGTTAGAGTCCTGAGCCCTGCCCTCCCAGGGTTAGAGTCCTGGGCCCTGCACTCCCAAAGTTAGAGTCCTGGGCCCTGTTCTCCCAGGGTTAGAGTCCTGAGCCCTGTTCTCCCAGGGTTAGAGTCCTGGGCCCTGCCCTCCCAGGGTTAGAGTCCTGGGCCCTGGGGTTAGAGTCCTGGGCCCTGCCCTCCCAGGGTTAGAGTCCTGGTCCCTGCCATCCCAGGGTTAGAGTCCTGGGCCCTGCCCTCCCAGGGTTAGAGTCCTGGGCCCTGCCATCCCAGGGTTAGAGTCCTGGGCCCTGCCCTCCCAGGGTTAGAATCCTGGGCCCTGGGGTTAGAGTCCTGGGCCCTGCCCTCCCAGGGTTAGAGTCCTGGGCCCTGCCCTCCCAGGGTTAGAGTCCTGGGCCCTGTTCTCCCAGGGTTAGAGTCCTGAGCCCTGTTCTCCCAGGGTTAGAGTACTGGGCCCTGGGGTTAGAGTCCTGGGCTTTGCCCTCCCAGGGTCAGAGACCTGGGCCCTGGGACAAGAGTCCTGGGCCCTGCCCTCCCAGGGTTAGAGTCCTGGGCCCTGCCCTCCCAGGGTCAGAGTCCTGAGACCTGCCCTCCCAAGGGTTAGAGTATTGGGCCCTGTTCTCCCAGGGTTAGAGTTCTGGGCCCTGTTCTCCCAGGTTTAGAGTCCAGCGCCCTCTTCTCCCAGGGTCAGAGTCCTGGGCCCTGCCCTCCCAGGGTTAGAATCCTGGGCCCTGTTCTCCCAGGGTTAGAGTCCTGAGCACTGCCCTCCCAGGGTTAGAGTCCTGGGCCCTGCACTCCCAGGGTTAGAGTCCTGGGCCCTGTTCTCCCAGCATTAGAGTCCTGAGCGCTGCCCTCTCAGGGTTAGAGTCCTGAGACCTGCCCTCCCAGGGTCAGAGTCCTGGGCCCTGCCCTCCCAGGGTTAGAGTCCTGAGCCCTGCCCTCCCAGGGTTAGAGTCCTGGGCCCTGCACTCCCAAAGTTAGAGTCCTGGGCCCTGTTCTCCCAGGGTTAGAGTCCTGAGCCCTGTTCTCCCAGGATTAGAGTCCTGGGCCCTGCCCTCCCAGCTTTAGAGTCCTGGGCCCTGGGGTTAGAGTCCTGGGCCCCGCCCTCCCAGGGTTACAGTCCTGGGCCCTGGGGTTAGAGTCCTGGGCCCTGCCATCCCAGGGTTAGAGTCCTCTCCCCTGCCTTCCCAGGGATAGAGTCCTGGGCCCTGTTCTCCCAGGGATAGAGTCCTGGGCCCTGTTCTCCCAGGGTTAGAATCCTGGGCCCTGCCCTCCCAGGGTTAGAGTCCTGGTCCCTGCCATCCCAGGGTTAGAGTCCTGGGCCCTGCCCTCCCAGGGTTAGAGTCCTGGGCCCTGCCATCCCAGGGTTAGAGTCCTGGGCCCTGCCCTCCCAGGGTTAGAGTCCTGGGCCCTGGGTTTAGAGTCCGGGGCCCTGCCCTCCCAGGGTCAGAGTCCTGGGCCCTGCCCTCCTAGGGTTATAGTCCTGGGCTCTGGGGTTAGAGTCCTGGGCCCTGCCCTGCCAGGGTCAGAGACCTGGGCCCTGGGATTAGAGTCCTGGGCCCTGCCCTCCCAGGGTTAGAGTCCTGGGCCCTGCCCTCCCAGGGTCAGAGTCCTGAGACCTGTCCTCCCAGGGTTAGAGTACTGGGCCCTGTTCTCCCAGGGTTAGAGTTCTGGGCCCTGTTCTCCCAGGTTTAGAGTCCTGCGCCCTGTTCTCCCAGGGTCAGAGTCCTGGGCCTTGCCCTCCCAGGGTTAGAGTCCTGGGCCCTGTTCTCCCAGGGTTAGAGTCCTGAGCCCTGCCCTCCCAGGGTTAGAGTCCTGGGCCCTGCCCTCCCAAAGTTAGACTCCTGGGCCCTGTTCTCCCATGGTTAGATTCCTGGGCCCTCCCCTCCCAGGGTTAGAGTCCTGGGCCCTGCCCTCCCAGGGTTAGAGTCCTGAGCCCTGCCCTCCCAGGGTTACAGTCCTGGGATCTGTTCTCCCAGGGTTAGAGTCCTGA
This sequence comes from Pristiophorus japonicus, assembly GCF_044704955.1. NCBI lineage: Eukaryota > Metazoa > Chordata > Chondrichthyes > Pristiophoridae > Pristiophorus > Pristiophorus japonicus. Next base: position 154,496,197 of record NC_091982.1, on the reverse strand, counting down.
GCCCTGCCCTCCCAGGGCTAGAGTCCTGGGCACTATTCTCCCAGGGTTAGAGTCCTGGGCCCTGGGGTTAGAGTCCTGGGCCCTGCCCTCCCAGGGTTAGAGTCCTGGTACCTGCCATCCCAGGGTTAGAGTCCTGGGCCCTGCCCTCCCAGGGTTAGAGTCCTGGGCCCTGCCATCCCAGGGTTAGAGTCCTGGGCCCTGCCCTCCCAGGGTTAGAATCCTGGGCCCTGGGGTTAGAGTGCTGGGCCCTGACCTCCCAGGGTTAGAGTCCTGGGCCCTGCCCTCCCAGGGTTAGAGTCCTGGGCCCTGCCCTCCCAGGGTTAGAGTCCTGCGCCCTGCCCTCCCAGGGTTAGAATCCTGAGCCCTGCCCTCCCAGGGTTAGAGTCCTGGGCTCTGTTCTCCCAGGGTTAGAGTCCTGAGCCCTGCCCTCCCAGGGTTAGAGTCCTGGGCCCTGCACTCCCAAAGTTAGAGTCCTGGGCCCTGTTCTCCCAGGGTTAGAGTCCTGAGCCCTGTTCTCCCAGGGTTAGAGTCCTGGGCCCTGCCCTCCCAGGGTTAGAGTCCTGGGCCCTGGGGTTAGAGTCCTGGTGCTCCGCCCTCCCAGGGTTAGAGTCCTGGGCCCTGGGGTTAGAGTCCTGGGCCCTGTCCTCCCAAAGTTAGAGTCCTGGGCCCTGCCATCCCAGGGTTAGAGTCCTGGGCCCTGCCCTCCCAGGGATAGAGTCCTGGGCCTTGTTCTCCCAGGGATAGATTCCTGGGCCCTGTTCTCCCAGGGTTAGAATCCTGGGCCCTGCCCTCCCAGTGTTAGAGTCCTGGGCACTATTCTCCCAGGGTTAGAGTCCTGGGCCCTGGGGTTAGAGACCTGGGCCCTGCCCTCCCAGGGTTAGAGTCCTGGTCCCTGCCATCCCAGGGTTAGAGTCCTGGGCCCTGCCCTCCCAGGGTTAGAGTCCTGGGCCCTGCCATCCCAGGGTTAGAGTCCTGGGCCCTGCCCTCCCAGGGTTAGAATCCTGGGCCCTGGGGTTAGAGTCCTGGGCCCTGCCCTCCCAGGGTTAGAGTCCTGGGCCCTGCCCTCCCAGGGTTAGAGTCCTGGGCCCTGCCCTCCCAGGGTTAGAGTCCTGTGCCCTGCCCTCCCAGGGTTAGAGTCCTGAGCCCTGCCCTCCCAGGGTTAGAGTCCTGGGCCCTGGGGTTAGAGTCCTGGGCCCTGCCCTCCCAAAGTTAGAGTCCTGGGCCCTGCCATCCCAGGGTTAGAGTCCTGGGCCCTGCCCTCCCAGGGATAGAGTCCTGGGCCTTGTTCTCCCTGGGATAGAGTCCTGGGCCCTGTTCTCCCAGGGTTAGAATCCTGGGCCCTGTTCTCCCAGGGTTAGAGTCCTGGGCCCTGCCATCCAGGGTTTGAGTCCTGGGCCCTGCCCTCCCAGGGATAGAGTCCTGGGCCCTGTTCTCCCTGGGATAGAGTCCTGGGCCCTGTTCTCCCAGGGTTAGAGTCCTGAGCCCTGTTCTCCCAGGGATAGAGTCCTGGGCCCTGTTCTCCCAGGGTTAGAATCCTGGGCTCTGCCCTCCCAGGGTTAGAGTCCTGGGCACTGTTCTCCCAGGGTTAGAGTCCTGGGCTCTGCCCTCCCAGCGTTAGAATCCTGGGCTCTGCCCTCCCAGGGTGAGAGTCCTGGGCCCTTGGGTTAGAGTCCTGGGCCCTGCCCTCCCAGGGTTAGAGTCCTGGGCCCTGCCCTCCTAGGGTTAGTGTCCTGGGCCCTGCCATCACAGGGTTAGAGTCCTGGGCCCTGGGGTTAGAGTCCTGGGCACTGCCCTCCCAAAGTTAGAGTCCTGGGCCCTGCCATCCCAGGGTTAGAGTCCTGGGCCCTGCCCTCCCAGGGATAGAGTCCTGGGCCTTGTTCTCCCAGGGATAGATTCCTGGGCCCTGTTCTCCCAGGGTTAGAATCCTGGGCCCTGCCCTCCCAGGGTTAGAGTTCTGGGCACTATTCTCCCAGGGTTAGAGTCCTGGGCCCTGGGGTTAGAGTCCTGGGCCCTGCCCTCCCAGGGTTAGAGTCCTGGTCCCTGCCATCCCAGGGTTAGAGTCCTGGGCCCTGCCCTCCCAGGGTTAGAGTCCTGGGCCCTGCCATCCCAGGGTTAGAGTCTTGGGCCCTGCCCTCCCAGGGTTAGAATCCTGGGCCCTGGGGTTAGAGTCCTGGGCCCTGCCCTCCCAGGGTTAGAGTCCTGGGCCCTGCCCTCCCAGGGTTAGAGTCCTGGGCCCTGCCATCACAGGTTTAGAGTCCTGGGCCCTGCCATCCAGGGTTTGAGTCCTGGGCCCTGCCCTCCCAGGGATAGAGTCCTGGGCCCTGTTCTCCCAGGGTTAGAATCCTGGGCTCTGCCCTCCCAGGGTTAGAGTCCTGGGCACTGTTCTCCCAGGGTTAGAGTCCTGGGCTCTGCCCTCCCAGCGTTAGAATCCTGGGCTCTGCCCTCCCAGGGTGAGAGTCCTGGGCCCTTGGGTTAGAGTCCTGGGCCCTGCCCTCCCAGGGTTAGAGTCCTGGGCACTATTCTCCCAGGGTTAGTGTCCTGGGCCCTGGGGTTAGAGTCCTGGGCCCTGCCCTCCCAGGGTTAGAGTCCTGGTCCCTGCCATCCCAGGGTTAGAGTCCTGGGCCCTGCCCTCCCAGGGTTAGAGTCCTGGGCCCTGCCATCCCAGGGTTAGAGTCCTGGGCCCTGCCCTCCCAGGGTTAGAATCCTGGGCCCTGGGGTTAGAGTCCTGGGCCCTGCCCTCCCAGGGTTAGAGTCCTGGGCCCTGCCCTCCCAGGGTTAGAGTCCTGGGCCCTGCCCTCCCAGGGTTAGAGTCCTGTGCCCTGCCCTCCCAGGGTTAGAGTCCTGAGCCCTGCCCTCCCAGGGTTAGAGTCCTGGGCCCTGGGGTTAGAGTCCTGGGCCCTGCCCTCCCAAAGTTAGAGTCCTGGGCCCTGCCATCCCAGGGTTAGAGTCCTGGGCCCTGCCCTCCCAGGGTTAGAGTCCTGGGCCTTGTTCTCCCTGGGATAGAGTCCTGGGCCCTGTTCTCCCAGGGTTAGAATCCTGGGCCCTGTTCTCCCAGGGTTAGAGTCCTGGGCCCTGCCATCCAGGGTTTGAGTCCTGGGCCCTGCCCTCCCAGGGATAGAGTCCTGGGCCCTGTTCTCCCTGGGATAGAGTCCTGGGCCCTGTTCTCCCAGGGTTAGAGTCCTGAGCCCTGTTCTCCCAGGGATAGAGTCCTGGGCCCTGTTCTCCCAGGGTTAGAATCCTGGGCTCTGCCCTCCCAGGTTTAGAGTCCTGGGCACTGTTCTCCCAGGGTTAGAGTCCTGGGCTCTGCCCTCCCAGCGTTAGAATCCTGGGCTCTGCCCTCCCAGGGTGAGAGTCCTGGGCCCTTGGGTTAGAGTCCTGGGCCCTGCCCTCCCAGGGTTAGAGTCCTGGGCCCTGCCCTCCTAGGGTTAGTGTCCTGGGCCCTGCCATCACAGGGTTAGAGTCCTGGGCCCTGGGGTTAGAGTCCTGGGCACTGCCCTCCCAAAGTTAGAGTCCTGGGCCCTGCCATCCCAGGGTTAGAGTCCTGGGCCCTGCCCTCCCAGGGATAGAGTCCTGGGCCTTGTTCTCCCAGGGATAGATTCCTGGGCCCTGTTCTCCCAGGGTTAGAATCCTGGGCCCTGCCATCCCAGGGTTAGAGTTCTGGGCACTATTCTCCCAGGGTTAGAGTCCTGGGCCCTGGGGTTAGAGTCCTGGGCCCTGCCCTCCCAGGGTTAGAGTCCTGGTCCCTGCCATCCCAGGGTTAGAGTCCTGGGCCCTGCCCTCCCAGGGTTAGAGTCCTGGGCCCTGCCATCCCAGGGTTAGAGTCTTGGGCCCTGCCCTCCCAGGGTTAGAATCCTGGGCCCTGGGGTTAGAGTCCTGGGCCCTGCCCTCCCAGGGTTAGAGTCCTGGGCCCTGCCCTCCCAGGGTTAGAGTCCTGGGCCCTGCCATCACAGGTTTAGAGTCCTGGGCCCTGCCATCCAGGGTTTGAGTCCTGGGCCCTGCCCTCCCAGGGATAGAGTCCTGGGCCCTGTTCTCCCAGGGTTAGAATCCTGGGCTCTGCCCTCCCAGGGTGAGAGTCCTGGGCCCTTGGGTTAGAGTCCTGGGCCCTGCCCTCCCAGGGTTAGAGTCCTGGGCCCTGCCCTCCTAGGGTTAGTGTCCTGGGCCCTGCCATCACAGGGTTAGAGTCCTGGGCCCTGGGGTTAGAGTCCTGGGCCCTGCCCTCCCAAAGTTAGAGTCCTGGGCCCTGCCATCCCAGGGTTAGAGTCCTGGGCCCTGCCCTCCCAGGGATAGAGTCCTGGGCCTTGTTCTCCCAGGGATAGATTCCTGGGCCCTGTTCTCCCAGGGTTAGAATCCTGGGCACTGCCCTCCCAGGGTTAGAGGCCTGGCCACTATTCTCCCAGGGTTAGAGTCCTGGGCCCTGGGGTTAGAGTCCTGGGCCCTGCCCTCCCAGGGTTAGAGTCCTGGTCCCTGCCATCCCAGGGTTAGAGTCCTGGGCCCTGCCCTCCCAGGTTAGAGTCCTGGGCCCTGCCATGCCAGGGTTAGAGTCCTGGGCCCTGCCCTCCCAGGGTTAGAATCCTGGGCCCTGGGGTTAGAGTCCTGGGCCCTGCCCTCCCAGGGTTTGAGTCCTGAGACCTGCCCTCCCAGGGTTAGAGTATTGGGCCCTGTTCTCCCAGGGTTAGAGTTCTGGGCCCTGTTCTCCCAGGATTAGAGTCCAGCGCGATCTTCTCCCAGGGTCAGTGTCCTGGGCCCTGCCCTCCCAAGATGAGAGTCCTGGGCCCTGTTCTCCCAGGGTTAGAGTCCTGCGCGCTGCCCTCCCAGGGTTAGAGTCCTGGGCCCTGTTCTCCCAGGGTTAGAGTCCTGAGAGCTGCCCTCCCAGGGTTAGAGTCCTGGGCCCTGTTCTCCCAGGATTAGAGTCCTGAGCACTGCCCTCCCAGGGTTAGAGTCCTGAGCCCTGCCCTCCCAGGGTCAGAGTCCTGGGCCCTGCCCTCCCGGGGTTAGAGTCCTGAGTCCTGCCCTCCCAGGGTTAGAGTATTGCGTCCTGTTCTCCCAGGGTTAGAGTCCTGCATCCTGTTCTCCCAGGGTCAGAGTCCTGGGCCCTGCCCTCCCAGGGTTAGAGTCCTGGGCCCTGTTCTCCCAGGGTTAGAGTCCTGAGCGCTGCCCTCCCAGGGTTAGAGTCCTGGGCCCTGTTCTCCCAGCATTAGAGTCCTGAGCGCTGCCCTCCCAGGGTTAGAGTCCTGAGCCCTGCCCTCCCAGGGTCAGAGTCCTGGGCCCTGCCCTCCCAGGGTTAGAGTCCTGGGCCCTGCCCTCCCAGGGTTAGAGTCCTGAGCCCTGCCCATCCCAGGGTTAGTGTCCTGGGCTCTGTTCTCCCAGGGTTAGAGTCCTGAGCCCTGCCCTCCCAGGGTTAGAGTCCTGAGCCCTGCCCTCCCAGGGTTAGAGTCCTGGGCTCTGTTCTCCCAGGGTTAGAGTCCTGAGCCCTGCCCTCCCAGGGTTAGAGTCCTGGGCCCTGCACTCCCAAAGTTAGAGTCCTGGGCCCTGTTCTCCCAGGGTTAGAGTCCTGAGCCCTGTTCTCCCAGGGTTAGAGTCCTGGGCCCTGCCCTCCCTGGGTTAGAGTCCTGGGCCCTGGGGTAAGAGTCCTGGGCCCTGCCCTCCCAGGGTTAGAGTCCTGGTCCCTGCCATCCCAGGGTTAGAGTCCTGGGCCCTGCCCTCCCAGGGTTAGAGTCCTGGGCCCTGCCATCCCAGGGTTAGAGTCCTGAGCCCTGCCCTCCCAGGGTTAGAATCCTGGGCCCTGGGGTTAGAGTCCTGGGCCCTGCCCTCCCAGGGTTAGAGTCCTGGGCCCTGCCCTCCCAGGGTTAGAGTCCTGGGCCCTGTTCTCCCAGGGTTAGAGTCCTGAGCCCTGTTCTCCCAGGGTTAGAGTACTGGGCCCTGCCCTCCTAGGGTTAGTGTCCTGGGCCCTGCCATCACAGGGTTAGAGTCTTGGGCCCTGGGGTTAGAGTCCTGGGCCCTGCCCTCCCAGGGTCAGAGTCCTGAGACCTGCCCTCCCAGGGTTAGAGTACTGGGCCCTGGGGTTAGAGTCCTGGGCTTTGCCCTCCCAGGGTCAGAGACCTGGGCCCTGGGATAAGAGTCCTGGGCCCTGCCCTCCCAGGGTTAGAGTCCTGGGCCCTGCCCTCCCAGGGTCAGAGTCCTGAGACCTGCCCTCCCAGGGTTAGAGTATTGGGCCCTGTTCTCCCAGGGTTAGAGTTCTGGGCCCTGTTCTCCCTGGTTTAGAGTCCAGCGCCCTCTTCTCCCAGGGTCAGTGTCCTGGGCCCTGCCCTCCCAAGATGAGAGTCCTGGGCCCTGTTCTCCCAGGGTTAGAGTCCTGCGCGCTGCCCTCCCAGGGTTAGAGTCCTGGGCCCTGTTCTCCCAGGGTTAGAGTCCTGAGCGCTGCCCTCCCAGGGTTAGAGTCCTGGGCCCTGTTCTCCCAGGATTAGAGTCCTGAGCGCTGCCCTCCCAGGGTTAGAGTCCTGGGCCCTGTTCTCCCAGGATTAGAGTCCTGAGCACTGCCCTCCCAGGGTTAGAGTCCTGAGCCGTGCCCTCCCAGGGTTAGAGTCCTGGGCCCTGCCCTCCCGGGGTTAGAGTCCTGAGTCCTGCCCTCCCAGGGTTAGAGTATAGCGTCCTGTTCTCCCAGGGTTAGAGTCCTGCATCCTGTTCTCCCAGGGTCAGAGTCCTGGGCCCTGCCCTCCCAGGGTTAGAGTATTGCGTCCTGTTCTCCCAGGGTTAGAGTCCTGCATCCTGTTCTCCCAGCGTCAGAGTCCTGGGCCCTGCCCTCCCAGGGTTAGAGTCCTGGGCCCTGTTCTCCCAGGGTTAGAGTCCTGAGCGCTGCCCTCCCAGGGTTAGAGTCCTGGGCTCTGTTCTCCCAGCATTAGAGTCCTGAGCGCTGCCCTCCCAGCGTTAGAGTCCTGAGCCCTGCCCTCCCAGGGTCAGAGTCCTGGGCCCTGCCCTCCCAGGGTTAGAGTCCTGGGCCCTGCCCTCCCAGGGTTAGAGTCCTGAGCCCTGCCCTCCCAGGGTTAGAGTCCTGGGCCCTGCACTCCCAAAGTTAGAGTCCTGGGCCCTGTTCTCCCAGGGTTAGAGTCCTGAGCCCTGTTCTCCCAGGGTTAGAGTCCTGGGCCCTGCCCTCCCAGGGTTAGAGTCCTGGGCCCTGGGGTTAGAGTCCTGGGCCCTGCCCTCCCAGGGTTAGAGTCCTGGTCCCTGCCATCCCAGGGTTAGAGTCCTGGGCCCTGCCCTCCCAGGGTTAGAGTCCTGGGCCCTGCCATCCCAGGGTTAGAGTCCTGGGCCCTGCCCTCCCAGGGTTAGAATCCTGGGCCCTGGGGTTAGAGTCCTGGGCCCTGCCCTCCCAGGGTTAGAGTCCTGGGCCCTGCCCTCCCAGGGTTAGAGTCCTGGGCCCTGTTCTCCCAGGGTTAGAGTCCTGAGCCCTGTTCTCCCAGGGTTAGAGTACTGGGCCCTGGGGTTAGAGTCCTGGGCTTTGCCCTCCCAGGGTCAGAGACCTGGGCCCTGGGATAAGAGTCCTGGGCCCTGCCCTCCCAGGGTTAGAGTCCTGGGCCCTGCCCTCCCAGGGTCAGAGTCCTGAGACCTGCCCTCCCAAGGGTTAGTGTATTGGGCCCTGTTCTCCCAGGGTTAGAGTTCTGGGCCCTGTTCTCCCAGGTTTAGAGTCCAGCGCCCTCTTCTCCCAGGGTCAGAGTCCTGGGCCCTGCCCTCCCAGGGTTAGAATCCTGGGCCCTGGGGTTAGAGTCCTGGGCCCTGCCCTCCCAGGGTCAGAGTCCTGAGACCTGCCCTCCCAGGGTTAGAGTACTGGGCCCTGGGGTTAGAGTCCTGGGCTTTGCCCTCCCAGGGTCAGAGACCTGGGCCCTGGGATAAGAGTCCTGGGCCCTGCCCTCCCAGGGTTAGAGTCCTGGGCCCTGCCCTCCCAGGGTCAGAGTCCTGAGACCTGCCCTCCCAGGGTTAGAGTATTGGGCCCTGTTCTCCCAGGGTTAGAGTTCTGGGCCCTGTTCTCCCAGGATTAGAGTCCAGCGCGATCTTCTCCCAGGGTCAGTGTCCTGGGCCCTGCCCTCCCAAGATGAGAGTCCTGGGCCCTGTTCTCCCAGGGTTAGAGTCCTGCGCGCTGCCCTCCCAGGGTTAGAGTCCTGGGCTCTGTTCTCCCAGGGTTAGAGTCCTGAGCGCTGCCCTCCCAGGGTTAGAGTCCTGGGCCCTGTTCTCCCAGGATTAGAGTCCTGAGCCCTGCCCTCCCAGGGTCAGAGTCCTGGGCCCTGCCCTCCCGGGGTTAGAGTCCTGAGTCCTGCCCTCCCAGGGTTAGAGTATTGCGTCCTGTTCTCCCAGGGTTAGAGTCCTGCATCCTGTTCTCCCAGGGTCAGAGTCCTGGGCCCTGCCCTCCCAGGGTTAGAGTCCTGGGCCCTGTTCTCCCAGGGTTAGAGTCCTGAGCGCTGCCCTCCCAGGGTTAGAGTCCTGGGCCCTGTTCTCCCAGCATTAGAGTCCTGAGCGCTGCCCTCCCAGGGTTAGAGTCCTGAGCCCTGCCCTCCCAGGGTCAGAGTCCTGGGCCCTGCCCTCCCAGGGTTAGAGTCCTGGGCCCTGCCCTCCCAGGGTTAGAGTCCTGAGCCCTGCCCTCCCAGGGTTAGTGTCCTGGGCTCTGTTCTCCCAGGGTTAGAGTCCTGAGCCCTGCCCTCATAGGGTTAGAGTCCTGAGCCCTGCCCTCCCAGGGTTAGAGTCCTGGGCTCTGTTCTCCCAGGGTTAGAGTCCTGAGCCCTGCCCTCCCAGGGTTAGAGTCCTGGGCCCTGCACTCCCAAAGTTAGAGTCCTGGGCCCTGTTCTCCCAGGGTTAGAGTCCTGAGCCCTGTTCTCCCAGGGTTAGAGTCCTGGGCCCTGCCCTCCCTGGGTTAGAGTCCTGGGCCCTGGGGTAAGAGTCCTGGGCCCTGCCCTCCCAGGGTTAGAGTCCTGGTCCCTGCCATCCCAGGGTTAGAGTCCTGGGCCCTGCCCTCCCAGGGTTAGAGTCCTGGGCCCTGCCATCCCAGGGTTAGAGTCCTGAGCCCTGCCCTCCCAGGGTTAGAATCCTGGGCCCTGGGGTTAGAGTCCTGGGCCCTGCCCTCCCAGGGTTAGAGTCCTGGGCCCTGCCCTCACAGGGTTAGAGTCCTGGGCCCTGTTCTCCCAGGGTTAGAGTCCTGAGCCCTGTTCTCCCAGGGTTAGAGTACTGGGCCCTGCCCTCCTAGGGTTAGTGTCCTGGGCCCTGCCATCACAGGGTTAGAGTCTTGGGCCCTGGGGTTAGAGTCCTGGGCCCTGCCCTCCCAGGGTCAGAGTCCTGAGACCTGCCCTCCCAGGGTTAGAGTACTGGGCCCTGGGGTTAGAGTCCTGGGCTTTGCCCTCCCAGGGTCAGAGACCTGGGCCCTGGGATAAGAGTCCTGGGCCCTGCCCTCCCAGGGTTAGAGTCCTGGGCCCTGCCCTCCCAGGGTCAGAGTCCTGAGACCTGCCCTCCCAGGGTTAGAGTATTGGGCCCTGTTCTCCCAGGGTTAGAGTTCTGGGCCCTGTTCTCCCTGGTTTAGAGTCCAGCGCCCTCTTCTCCCAGGGTCAGTGTCCTGGGCCCTGCCCTCCCAAGATGAGAGTCCTGGGCCCTGTTCTCCCAGGGTTAGAGTCCTGCGCGCTGCCCTCCCAGGGTTAGAGTCCTGGGCCCTGTTCTCCCAGGGTTAGAGTCCTGAGCGCTGCCCTCCCAGGGTTAGAGTCCTGGGCCCTGTTCTCCCAGGATTAGAGTCCTGAGCGCTGCCCTCCCAGGGTTAGAGTCCTGGGCCCTGTTCTCCCAGGATTAGAGTCCTGAGCACTGCCCTCCCAGGGTTAGAGTCCTGAGCCGTGCCCTCCCAGGGTTAGAGTCCTGGGCCCTGCCCTCCCGGGGTTAGAGTCCTGAGTCCTGCCCTCCCAGGGTTAGAGTATTGCGTCCTGTTTTCCCAGGGTTAGAGTCCTGCATCCTGTTCTCCCAGGGTCAGAGTCCTGGGCCCTGCCCTCCCAGGGTTAGAGTATTGCGTCCTGTTCTCCCAGGGTTAGAGTCCTGCATCCTGTTCTCCCAGCGTCAGAGTCCTGGGCCCTGCCCTCCCAGGGTTAGAGTCCTGGGCCCTGTTCTCCCAGGGTTAGAGTCCTGAGCGCTGCCCTCCCAGGGTTAGAGTCCTGGGCTCTGTTCTCCCAGCATTAGAGTCCTGAGCGCTGCCCTCCCAGCGTTAGAGTCCTGAGCCCTGCCCTCCCAGGGTCAGAGTCCTGGGCCCTGCCCTCCCAGGGTTAGAGTCCTGGGCCCTGCCCTCCCAGGGTTAGAGTCCTGAGCCCTGCCCTCCCAGGGTTAGAGTCCTGGGCCCTGCACTCCCAAAGTTAGAGTCCTGGGCCCTGTTCTCCCAGGGTTAGAGTCCTGAGCCCTGTTCTCCCAGGGTTAGAGTCCTGGGCCCTGCCCTCCCAGGGTTAGAGTCCTGGGCCCTGGGGTTAGAGTCCTGGGCCCTGCCCTCCCAGGGTTAGAGTCCTGGTCCCTGCCATCCCAGGGTTAGAGTCCTGGGCCCTGCCCTCCCAGGGTTAGAGTCCTGGGCCCTGCCATCCCAGGGTTAGAGTCCTGGGCCCTGCCCTCCCAGGGTTAGAATCCTGGGCCCTGGGGTTAGAGTCCTGGGCCCTGCCCTCCCAGGGTTAGAGTCCTGGGCCCTGCCCTCCCAGGGTTAGAGTCCTGGGCCCTGTTCTCCCAGGGTTAGAGTCCTGAGCCCTGTTCTCCCAGGGTTAGAGTACTGGGCCCTGGGGTTAGAGTCCTGGGCTTTGCCCTCCCAGGGTCAGAGACCTGGGCCCTGGGACAAGAGTCCTGGGCCCTGCCCTCCCAGGGTTAGAGTCCTGGGCCCTGCCCTCCCAGGGTCAGAGTCCTGAGACCTGCCCTCCCAAGGGTTAGAGTATTGGGCCCTGTTCTCCCAGGGTTAGAGTTCTGGGCCCTGTTCTCCCAGGTTTAGAGTCCAGCGCCCTCTTCTCCCAGGGTCAGAGTCCTGGGCCCTGCCCTCCCAGGGTTAGAATCCTGGGCCCTGTTCTCCCAGGGTTAGAGTCCTGAGCACTGCCCTCCCAGGGTTAGAGTCCTGGGCCCTGCACTCCCAGGGTTAGAGTCCTGGGCCCTGTTCTCCCAGCATTAGAGTCCTGAGCGCTGCCCTCTCAGGGTTAGAGTCCTGAGACCTGCCCTCCCAGGGTCAGAGTCCTGGGCCCTGCCCTCCCAGGGTTAGAGTCCTGAGCCCTGCCCTCCCAGGGTTAGAGTCCTGGGCCCTGCACTCCCAAAGTTAGAGTCCTGGGCCCTGTTCTCCCAGGGTTAGAGTCCTGAGCCCTGTTCTCCCAGGATTAGAGTCCTGGGCCCTGCCCTCCCAGCTTTAGAGTCCTGGGCCCTGGGGTTAGAGTCCTGGGCCCCGCCCTCCCAGGGTTACAGTCCTGGGCCCTGGGGTTAGAGTCCTGGGCCCTGCCATCCCAGGGTTAGAGTCCTCTCCCCTGCCTTCCCAGGGATAGAGTCCTGGGCCCTGTTCTCCCAGGGATAGAGTCCTGGGCCCTGTTCTCCCAGGGTTAGAATCCTGGGCCCTGCCCTCCCAGGGTTAGAGTCCTGGTCCCTGCCATCCCAGGGTTAGAGTCCTGGGCCCTGCCCTCCCAGGGTTAGAGTCCTGGGCCCTGCCATCCCAGGGTTAGAGTCCTGGGCCCTGCCCTCCCAGGGTTAGAGTCCTGGGCCCTGGGTTTAGAGTCCGGGGCCCTGCCCTCCCAGGGTCAGAGTCCTGGGCCCTGCCCTCCTAGGGTTATAGTCCTGGGCTCTGGGGTTAGAGTCCTGGGCCCTGCCCTGCCAGGGTCAGAGACCTGGGCCCTGGGATTAGAGTCCTGGGCCCTGCCCTCCCAGGGTTAGAGTCCTGGGCCCTGCCCTCCCAGGGTCAGAGTCCTGAGACCTGTCCTCCCAGGGTTAGAGTACTGGGCCCTGTTCTCCCAGGGTTAGAGTTCTGGGCCCTGTTCTCCCAGGTTTAGAGTCCTGCGCCCTGTTCTCCCAGGGTCAGAGTCCTGGGCCTTGCCCTCCCAGGGTTAGAGTCCTGGGCCCTGTTCTCCCAGGGTTAGAGTCCTGAGCCCTGCCCTCCCAGGGTTAGAGTCCTGGGCCCTGCCCTCCCAAAGTTAGACTCCTGGGCCCTGTTCTCCCATGGTTAGATTCCTGGGCCCTCCCCTCCCAGGGTTAGAGTCCTGGGCCCTGCCCTCCCAGGGTTAGAGTCCTGAGCCCTGCCCTCCCAGGGTTACAGTCCTGGGATCTGTTCTCCCAGGGTTAGAGTCCTGAGCCCTGCCCTCCCAGGGCTAGAGTCCTGGGCACTATTCTCCCAGGGTTAGAGTCCTGGGCCCTGGGGTTAGAGTCCTGGGCCCTGCCCTCCCAGGGTTAGAGTCCTGGTACCTGCCATCCCAGGGTTAGAGTCCTGGGCCCTGCCCTCCCAGGGTTAGAGTCCTGGGCCCTGCCATCCCAGGGTTAGAGTCCTGGGCCCTGCCCTCCCAGGGTTAGAATCCTGGGCCCTGGGGTTAGAGTGCTGGGCCCTGACCTCCCAGGGTTAGAGTCCTGGGCCCTGCCCTCCCAGGGTTAGAGTCCTGGGCCCTGCCCTCCCAGGGTTAGAGTCCTGCGCCCTGCCCTCCCAGGGTTAGAATCCTGAGCCCTGCCCTCCCAGGGTTAGAGTCCTGGGCTCTGTTCTCCCAGGGTTAGAGTCCTGAGCCCTGCCCTCCCAGGGTTAGAGTCCTGGGCCCTGCACTCCCAAAGTTAGAGTCCTGGGCCCTGTTCTCCCAGGGTTAGAGTCCTGAGCCCTGTTCTCCCAGGGTTAGAGTCCTGGGCCCTGCCCTCCCAGGGTTAGAGTCCTGGGCCCTGGGGTTAGAGTCCTGGTGCTCCGCCCTCCCAGGGTTAGAGTCCTGGGCCCTGGGGTTAGAGTCCTGGGCCCTGTCCTCCCAAAGTTAGAGTCCTGGGCCCTGCCATCCCAGGGTTAGAGTCCTGGGCCCTGCCCTCCCAGGGATAGAGTCCTGGGCCTTGTTCTCCCAGGGATAGATTCCTGGGCCCTGTTCTCCCAGGGTTAGAATCCTGGGCCCTGCCCTCCCAGTGTTAGAGTCCTGGGCACTATTCTCCCAGGGTTAGAGTCCTGGGCCCTGGGGTTAGAGTCCTGGGCCCTGCCCTCCCAGGGTTAGAGTCCTGGTCCCTGCCATCCCAGGGTTAGAGTCCTGGGCCCTGCCCTCCCAGGGTTAGAGTCCTGGGCCCTGCCATCCCAGGGTTAGAGTCCTGGGCCCTGCCCTCCCAGGGTTAGAATCCTGGGCCCTGGGGTTAGAGTCCTGGGCCCTGCCCTCCCAGGGTTAGAGTCCTGGGCCCTGCCCTCCCAGGGTTAGAGTCCTGTGCCCTGCCCTCCCAGGGTTAGAGTCCTGTGCCCTGCCCTCCCAGGGTTAGAGTCCTGAGCCCTGCCCTCCCAGGGTTAGAGTCCTGGGCCCTGGGGTTAGAGTCCTGGGCCCTGCCCTCCCAAAGTTAGAGTCCTGGGCCCTGCCATCCCAGGGTTAGAGTCCTGGGCCCTGCCCTCCCAGGGATAGAGTCCTGGGCCTTGTTCTCCCTGGGATAGAGTCCTGGGCCCTGTTCTCCCAGGGTTAGAATCCTGGGCCCTGTTCTCCCAGGGTTAGAGTCCTGGGCCCTGCCATCCAGGGTTTGAGTCCTGGGCCCTGCCCTCCCAGGGATAGAGTCCTGGGCCCTGTTCTCCCTGGGATAGAGTCCTGGGCCCTGTTCTCCCAGGGTTAGAGTCCTGAGCCCTGTTCTCCCAGGGATAGAGTCCTGGGCCCTGTTCTCCCAGGGTTAGAATCCTGGGCTCTGCCCTCCCAGGGTTAGAGTCCTGGGCACTGTTCTCCCAGGGTTAGAGTCCTGGGCTCTGCCCTCCCAGCGTTAGAATCCTGGGCTCTGCCCTCCCAGGGTGAGAGTCCTGGGCCCTTGGGTTAGAGTCCTGGGCCCTGCCCTCCCAGGGTTAGAGTCCTGGGCCCTGCCCTCCTAGGGTTAGTGTCCTGGGCCCTGCCATCACAGGGTTAGAGTCCTGGGCCCTGGGGTTAGAGTCCTGGGCACTGCCCTCCCAAAGTTAGAGTCCTGGGCCCTGCCATCCCAGGGTTAGAGTCCTGGGCCCTGCCCTCCCAGGGATAGAGTCCTGGGCCTTGTTCTCCCAGGGATAGATTCCTGGGCCCTGTTCTCCCAGGGTTAGAATCCTGGGCCCTGCCCTCCCAGGGTTAGAGTTCTGGGCACTATTCTCCCAGGGTTAGAGTCCTGGGCCCTGGGGTTAGAGTCCTGGGCCCTGCCCTCCCAGGGTTAGAGTCCTGGTCCCTGCCATCCCAGGGTTAGAGTCCTGGGCCCTGCCCTCCCAGGGTTAGAGTCCTGGGCCCTGCCATCCCAGGGTTAGAGTCTTGGGCCCTGCCCTCCCAGGGTTAGAATCCTGGGCCCTGGGGTTAGAGTCCTGGGCCCTGCCCTCCCAGGGTTAGAGTCCTGGGCCCTGCCCTCCCAGGGTTAGAGTCCTGGGCCCTGCCATCACAGGTTTAGAGTCCTGGGCCCTGCCATCCAGGGTTTGAGTCCTGGGCCCTGCCCTCCCAGGGATAGAGTCCTGGGCCCTGTTCTCCCAGGGTTAGAATCCTGGGCTCTGCCCTCCCAGGGTTAGAGTCCTGGGCACTGTTCTCCCAGGGTTAGAGTCCTGGGCTCTGCCCTCCCAGCGTTAGAATCCTGGGCTCTGCCCTCCCAGGGTGAGAGTCCTGGGCCCTTGGGTTAGAGTCCTGGGCCCTGCCCTCCCAGGGTTAGAGTCCTGGGCACTATTCTCCCAGGGTTAGTGTCCTGGGCCCTGGGGTTAGAGTCCTGGGCCCTGCCCTCCCAGGGTTAGAGTCCTGGTCCCTGCCATCCCAGGGTTAGAGTCCTGGGCCCTGCCCTCCCAGGGTTAGAGTCCTGGGCCCTGCCATCCCAGGGTTAGAGTCCTGGGCCCTGCCCTCCCAGGGTTAGAATCCTGGGCCCTGGGGTTAGAGTCCTGGGCCCTGCCCTCCCAGGGTTAGAGTCCTGGGCCCTGCCCTCCCAGGGTTAGAGTCCTGGGCCCTGCCCTCCCAGGGTTAGAGTCCTGTGCCCTGCCCTCCCAGGGTTAGAGTCCTGAGCCCTGCCCTCCCAGGGTTAGAGTCCTGGGCCCTGGGGTTAGAGTCCTGGGCCCTGCCCTCCCAAAGTTAGAGTCCTGGGCCCTGCCATCCCAGGGTTAGAGTCCTGGGCCCTGCCCTCCCAGGGTTAGAGTCCTGGGCCTTGTTCTCCCTGGGATAGAGTCCTGGGCCCTGTTCTCCCAGGGTTAGAATCCTGGGCCCTGTTCTCCCAGGGTTAGAGTCCTGGGCCCTGCCATCCAGGGTTTGAGTCCTGGGCCCTGCCCTCCCAGGGATAGAGTCCTGGGCCCTGTTCTCCCTGGGATAGAGTCCTGGGCCCTGTTCTCCCAGGGTTAGAGTCCTGAGCCCTGTTCTCCCAGGGATAGAGTCCTGGGCCCTGTTCTCCCAGGGTTAGAATCCTGGGCTCTGCCCTCCCAGGTTTAGAGTCCTGGGCACTGTTCTCCCAGGGTTAGAGTCCTGGGCTCTGCCCTCCCAGCGTTAGAATCCTGGGCTCTGCCCTCCCAGGGTGAGAGTCCTGGGCCCTTGGGTTAGAGTCCTGGGCCCTGCCCTCCCAGGGTTAGAGTCCTGGGCCCTGCCCTCCTAGGGTTAGTGTCCTGGGCCCTGCCATCACAGGGTTAGAGTCCTGGGCCCTGGGGTTAGAGTCCTGGGCACTGCCCTCCCAAAGTTAGAGTCCTGGGCCCTGCCATCCCAGGGTTAGAGTCCTGGGCCCTGCCCTCCCAGGGATAGAGTCCTGGGCCTTGTTCTCCCAGGGATAGATTCCTGGGCCCTGTTCTCCCAGGGTTAGAATCCTGGGCCCTGCCATCCCAGGGTTAGAGTTCTGGGCACTATTCTCCCAGGGTTAGAGTCCTGGGCCCTGGGGTTAGAGTCCTGGGCCCTGCCCTCCCAGGGTTAGAGTCCTGGTCCCTGCCATCCCAGGGTTAGAGTCCTGGGCCCTGCCCTCCCAGGGTTAGAGTCCTGGGCCCTGCCATCCCAGGGTTAGAGTCTTGGGCCCTGCCCTCCCAGGGTTAGAATCCTGGGCCCTGGGGTTAGAGTCCTGGGCCCTGCCCTCCCAGGGTTAGAGTCCTGGGCCCTGCCCTCCCAGGGTTAGAGTCCTGGGCCCTGCCATCACAGGTTTAGAGTCCTGGGCCCTGCCATCCAGGGTTTGAGTCCTGGGCCCTGCCCTCCCAGGGATAGAGTCCTGGGCCCTGTTCTCCCAGGGTTAGAATCCTGGGCTCTGCCCTCCCAGGGTGAGAGTCCTGGGCCCTTGGGTTAGAGTCCTGGGCCCTGCCCTCCCAGGGTTAGAGTCCTGGGCCCTGCCCTCCTAGGGTTAGTGTCCTGGGCCCTGCCATCACAGGGTTAGAGTCCTGGGCCCTGGGGTTAGAGTCCTGGGCCCTGCCCTCCCAAAGTTAGAGTCCTGGGCCCTGCCATCCCAGGGTTAGAGTCCTGGGCCCTGCCCTCCCAGGGATAGAGTCCTGGGCCTTGTTCTCCCAGGGATAGATTCCTGGGCCCTGTTCTCCCAGGGTTAGAATCCTGGGCCCTGCCCTCCCAGGGTTAGAGGCCTGGGCACTATTCTCCCAGGGTTAGAGTCCTGGGCCCTGGGGTTAGAGTCCTGGGCCCTGCCCTCCCAGGGTTAGAGTCCTGGTCCCTGCCATCCCAGGGTTAGAGTCCTGGGCCCTGCCCTCCCAGGTTAGAGTCCTGGGCCCTGCCATGCCAGGGTTAGAGTCCTGGGCCCTGCCCTCCCAGGGTTAGAATCCTGGGCCCTGGGGTTAGAGTCCTGGGCCCTGCCCTCCCAGGGTTAGAGTCCTGGGCCCTGCCCTCCCAGGGTTAGAGTCCTGGGCCCTGCCCTCCCAGGGTTAGAGTCCTGTGCCCTGCCCTCCCAGGGTTAGAGTCCTGAGCCCTGCCCTCCCAGGGTTAGAGTCCTGGGCTCTGTTCTCCCAGGGTTAGAGTCCTGAGCCCTGCCCTCCCAGGGTTAGAGTCCTGGGCCCTGCACTCCCAAAGTTAGAGTCCTGGGCCCTGTTCTCCCAGGGTTAGAGTCCTGAGCCCTGTTCTCCCAGGGTTAGAGTCCTGGGCCCTGCCCTCCCAGGGTTAGAGTCCTGGGCCCTGGGGTTAGAGTCCTGGGCCCTGCCCTCCCAAAGTTAGAGTCCTGGGCCCTGCCATCCCAGGGTTAGAGTCCTGGGCCCTGCCCTCCCAGGGATAGAGTCCTGGGCCTTGTTCTCCCTGGCATAGAGTCCTGGGCCCTGTTCTCCCAGGGTTAGAATCCTGGGCCCTGTTCTCCCAGGGTTAGAGTCCTGGGCCCTGCCATCCAGGGTTTGAGTCCTGGGACCTGCCCTCCCAGGGATAGAGTCCTGGGCCCTGTTCTCCCTGGGATAGAGTCCTGGGCCCTGTTCTCCCAGGGTTAGAGTCCTGAGCCCTGTTCTCCCAGGGATAGAGTCCTGGGCCCTGTTCTCCCAGGGTTAGAATCCTGGGCTCTGCCCTCCCAGGGTTAGAGTCCTGGGCACTGTTCTCCCAGGGTTAGAGTCCTGGGCTCTGCCCTCCCAGCGTTAGAATCCTGGGCTCTGCCCTCCCAGGGTGAGAGTCCTGGGCCCTTGGGTTAGAGTCCTGGGCCCTGCCCTCCCAGGGTTAGAGTCCTGGGCCCTGCCCTCCTAGGGTTAGTGTCCTGGGCCCTGCCATCACAGGGTTAGAGTCCTGGGCCCTGGGGTTAGAGTCCTGGGCACTGCCCTCCCAAAGTTAGAGTCCTGGGCCCTGCCATCCCAGGGTTAGAGTGCTGGGCCCTGCCCTCCCAGGGATAGAGTCCTGGGCCTTGTTCTCCCAGGGATAGATTCCTGGGCCCTGTTCTCCCAGGGTTAGAATCCAGGGCCCTGCCCTCCCAGGGTTAGAGTTCTGGGCACTATTCTCCCAGGGTTAGAGTCCTGGGCCCTGGGGTTAGAGTCCTGGGCCCTGCCCTCCCAGGGTTAGAGTCCTGGTCCCTGCCATCCCAGGGTTAGAGTCCTGGGCCCTGCCCTCCCAGGGTTAGAGTCCTGGGCCCTGCCATCCCAGGGTTAGAGTCTTGGGCCCTGCCCTCCCAGGGTTAGAATCCTGGGCCCTGGGGTTAGAGTCCTGGGCCCTGCCCTCCCAGGGTTAGAGTCCTGGGCCCTGCCCTCCCAGGGTTAGAGTCCTGGGCACTGCCATCACAGGTTTAGAGTCCTGGGCCCTGCCATCCAGGGTTTGAGTCCTGGGCCCTGCCCTCCCAGGGATAGAGTCCTGGGCCCTGTTCTCCCAGGGTTAGAATCCTGGGCTCTGCCCTCCCAGGGTTAGAGTCCTGGGCACTGTTCTCCCAGGGTTAGAGTCCTGGGCTCTGCCCTCCCAGCGTTAGAATCCTGGGCTCTGCCCTCCCAGGGTGAGAGTCCTGGGCCCTTGGGTTAGAGTCCTGGGCCCTGCCCTTCCAGGGTTAGAGTCCTGGGCCCTGCCCTCCTAGGGTTAGTGTCCTGGGCCCTGCCATCACAGGGTTAGAGTCCTGGGCCCTGGGGTTAGAGTCCTGGGCCCTGCCCTCCCAAAGTTAGAGTCCTGGGCCCTGCCATCCCAGGGTTAGAGTCCTGGGCCCTGCCCTCCCAGGGATAGAGTCCTGGGCCTTGTTCTCCCAGGGATAGATTCCTGGGCCCTGTTCTCCCAGGGTTAGAATCCTGGGCCCTGCCCTCCCAGGGTTAGAGTCCTGGGCACTATTCTCCCAGGGTTAGAGTCCTGGGCCCTGGGGTTAGAGTCCTGGGCCCTGCCCTCCCAGGGTTAGAGTCCTGGTCCCTGCCATCCCAGGGTTAGAGTCCTGGGCCCTGCCCTCCCAGGTTAGAGTCCTGGGCCCTGCCATCCCAGGGTTAGAGTCCTGGGCCCTGCCCTCCCAGGGTTAGAATCCTGGGCCCTGGGGTTAGAGTCCTGGGCCCTGCCCTCCCAGGGTTAGAGTCCTGGGCCCTGCCCTCCCAGGGTTAGAGTCCTGGGCCCTGCCCTCCCAGGGTTAGAGTCCTGTGCCCTGCCCTCCCAGGGTTAGAGTCCTGAGCCCTGCCCTCCCAGGGTTAGAGTCCTGGGCTCTGTTCTCCCAGGGTTAGAGTCCTGAGCCCTGCCCTCCCAGGGTTAGAGTCCTGGGCCCTGCACTCCCAAAGTTAGAGTCCTGGGCCCTGTTCTCCCAGGGTTAGAGTCCTGAGCCCTGTTCTCCCAGGGTTAGAGTCCTGGGCCCTGCCCTCCCAGGGTTAGAGTCCTGGGCCCTGGGGTTAGAGTCCTGGGCCCCGCCCTCCCAGGGTTACAGTCCTGGGCCCTGGGGTTAGAGTCCTGGGCCCTGCCCTCCCAAAGTTAGAGTCCTGGGCCCTGTTCTCCCAGGGTTAGAGTCCTGAGCCCTGTTCTCCCAGGGTTAGAGTCCTGGGCCCTGCCATCCCAGGGTTAGAATCCTGGGCCCTGGGGTTAGAGTCCTGGGCCCTGCCCTCCCAGGGTTAGAGTCCTGGGCCCTGCCCTCCCAGGGTTAGAGTCTTGGGCCCTGGGGTTAGAGTCCTGGGCCCTGCCCTTCCAGGGTTAGAGTCCTGGGCCCTGCCATCACAGGTTTAGAGTCCTGGGCCCTGCCATCCAGGGTTTGAGTCCTGGGCCCTGCCCTCCCAGGGATAGAGTCCTGGGCCCTGTTCTCCCAGGGTTAGAATCCTGGGCTCTGCCCTCCCAGGGTTAGAGTCCTGGGCACTGTTCTCCCAGGGTTAGAGTCCTGGGCTCTGCCCTCCCAGCGTTAGAATCCTGGGCTCTGCCCTCCCAGGGTGAGAGTCCTGGGCCCTTGGGTTAGAGTCCTGGGCCCTGCCCTCCCAGGGTTAGAGTCCTGGGCCCTGCCCTCCTAGGGTTAGTGTCCTGGGCCCTGCCATCACAGGGTTAGAGTCCTGGGCCCTGGGGTTAGAGTCCTGGGCCCTGCCCTCCCAAAGTTAGAGTCCTGGGCCCTGCCATCCCAGGGTTAGAGTCCTGGGCCCTGCCCTCCCAGGGATAGAGTCCTGGGCCTTGTTCTCCCAGGGATAGATTCCTGGGCCCTGTTCTCCCAGGGTTAGAATCCTGGGCCCTGCCCTCCCAGGGTTAGAGGCCTGGGCACTATTCTCCCAGGGTTAGAGTCCTGGGCCCTGGGGTTAGAGTCCTGGGCCCTGCCCTCCCAGGGTTAGAGTCCTGGTCCCTGCCATCCCAGGGTTAGAGTCCTGGGCCCTGCCCTCCCAGGGTTAGAGTCCTGGGCCCTGCCATCCCAGGGTTAGAGTCCTGGGCCCTGCCCTCCCAGGGTTAGAATCCTGGGCCCGGGGGTTAGAGTCCTGGGCCCTGCCCTCCCAGGGTTAGAGTCCTGGGCCCTGCCCTCCCAGGGTTAGAGTCCTGGGCCCTGGGGTTAGAGTCCTGGGCCCTGCCCTTCCAGGGTTAGAGTCCTGGGCCCTGCCATCACAGGTTTAGAGTCCTGGGCCCTGCCATCCAGGGTTTGAGTCCTGGGCCCTGCCCTCCCAGGGATAGAGTCCTGGGCCCTGTTCTCCCAGGGTTAGAATCCTGGGCTCTGCCCTCCCAGGGTTAGAGTCCTGGACACTGTTCTCCCAGGGTTAGAGTCCTGGGCTCTGCCCTCCCAGCGTTAGAATCCTGGGCTCTGCCCTCCCAGGGTGAGAGTCCTGGGCCCTTGGGTTAGAGTCCTGGGCCCTGCCCTCCCAGGGTTAGAGTCCTGGGCCCTGCCCTCCTAGGGTTAGTGTCCTGGGCCCTGCCATCACAGGGTTAGAGTCCTGGGCCCTGGGGTTAGAGTCCTGGGCCCTGCCCTCCCAAAGTTAGAGTCCTGGGCCCTGCCATCCCAGGGTTAGAGTCCTGGGCCCTGCCCTCCCAGGGATAGAGTCCTGGGCCTTGTTCTCCCAGGGATAGATTCCTGGGCCCTGTTCTCCCAGGGTTAGAATCCTGGGCCCTGCCCTCCCAGGGTTAGAGTCCTGGGCACTATTCTCCCAGGGTTAGAGTCCTGGTCCCTGCCATCCCAGGGTTAGAGTCCTGGGCCCTGCCCTCCCAGGGTTAGAGTCCTGGGCCCTGCCATCCCAGGGTTAGAGTCGTGGGCCCTGCCCTCCCAGGGTTAGAATCCTGGGCCCGGGGGATAGAGTCCTGGGCCCTGCCCTCCCAGGGTTAGAGTCCTGGGCCCTGCCCTCCCAGGGTTAGAGTCCTGGGCCCTGGGGTTAGAGTCCTGGGCCCTGCCCTTCCAGGGTTAGAGTCCTGGGCCCTGCCATCACAGGTTTAGAGTCCTGGGCCCTGCCATCCAGGGTTTGAGTCCTGGGCCCTGCCCTCCCAGGGATAGAGTCCTGGGCCCTGTTCTCCCAGGGTTAGAATCCTGGGCTCTGCCCTCCCAGGGTTAGAGTCCTGGGCACTGTTCTCCCAGGGTTAGAGTCCTGGGCTCTGCCCTCCCAGCGTTAGAATCCTGGGCTCTGCCCTCCCAGGGTGAGAGTCCTGGGCCCTTGGGTTAGAGTCCTGGGCCCTGCCCTCCCAGGGTTAGAGTCCTGGGCCCTGCCCTCCTAGGGTTAGTGTCCTGGGCCCTGCCATCACAGGGTTAGAGTCCTGGGCCCTGGGGTTAGAGTCCTGGGCCCTGCCCTCCCAAAGTTAGAGTCCTGGGCCCTGCCATCCCAGGGTTAGAGTCCTGGGCCCTGCCCTCCCAGGGATAGAGTCCTGGGCCTTGTTCTCCCAGGGATAGATTCCTGGGCCCTGTTCTCCCAGGGTTAGAATCCTGGGCCCTGCCCTCCCAGGGTTAGAGTCCTGGGCACTATTCTCCCAGGGTTAGAGTCCTGGGCCCTGGGGTTAGAGTCCTGGGCCCTGCCCTCCCAGGGTTAGAGTCCTGGTCCCTGCCATCCCAGGGTTAGAGTCCTGGGCCCTGCCCTCCCAGGGTTAGAGTCCTGGGCCCTGCCATCCCAGGGTTAGAGTCCTGGGCCCTGCCCTCCCAGGGTTAGAATCCTGGGCCCTGGGGTTAGAGTCCTGGGCCCTGCCCTCCCAGGGTTAGAGTCCTGGGCCCTGCCCTCCCAGGGTTAGAGTCCTGGGCCCTGCCCTCCCAGGGTTAGAGTCCTGTGCCCTGCCCTCCCAGGGTTAGAGTCCTGAGCCCTGCCCTCCCAGGGTTAGAGTCCTGGGCTCTGTTCTCCCAGGGTTAGAGTCCTGAGTCCTGCCCTCCCAGGGTTAGAGTCCTGGGCCCTGCACTCCCAAAGTTAGAGTCCTGGGCCCTGTTCTCCCAGGGTTAGAGTCCTGAGCCCTGTTCTCCCAGGGTTAGAGTCCTGGGCCCTGCCCTCCCAGGGTTAGAGTCCTGGGCCCTGGGGTTAGAGTCCTGGGCCCCGCCCTCCCAGGGTTAGAGTCCTGGGCCCTGGGGTTAGAGTCCTGGGCCCTGCCCTCCCAAATTTAGAGTCCTGGGCCCTGCCATCCCAGGGTTAGAGTCCTGGGCCCTGCCCTCCCAGGGATAGAGTCCTGGGCCTTGTTCTCCCTGGGATAGAGTCCTGGGCCCTGTTCTCCCAGGGTTAGAATCCTGGGCCCTGCCCTCCCAGGCTTAGAGTCCTGGGCACTATTCTCCCAGGGTTAGCGTCCTGGGCCCTGGGGTTAGAGTCCTGGGCCCTGCCCTCCCAGGGTTAGAGTCCTGGTCCCTGCCATCCCAGGGTTAGAGTCCTGGGCCCTGCCATCCCAGGGTTAGAGTCCTGGGCCCTGCCATCCCAGGGTTAGAGTCCTGGGCCCTGCCATCCCAGGGTTAGAATCCTGGGCCCTGGGGTTAGAGTCCTGGGCCCTGCCCTCCCAGGGTTAGAGTCCTGGGCCCTGCCCTCCCAGGGTTAGAGTCCTGGGCCCTGGGGTTAGAGTCCTGGGCCCTGCCCTTCCAGGGTTAGAGTCCTGGGCCCTGCCATCACAGGTTTAGAGTCCTGGGCCCTGCCATCCAGGGTTTGAGTCCTGGGCCCTGCCCTCCCAGGGATAGAGACCTGGGCCCTGTTCTCCCAGGGTTAGAATCCTGGGCTCTGCCCTCCCAGGGTGAGAGTCCTGGGCCCTTGGGTTAGAGTCCTGGGCCCTGCCCTCCCAGGGTTAGAGTCCTGGGCCCTGCCCTCCTAGGGTTAGTGTCCTGGGCCCTGCCATCACAGGGTTAGAGTCCTGGGCCCTGGGGTTAGAGTCCTGGGCCCTGCCCTCCCAAAGTTAGAGTCCTGGGCCCTGCCATCCCAGGGATGGAGTCCTGGGCCCTGCCCTCCCAGGGATAGAGTCCTGGGCCTTGTTCTCCCAGGGATAGATTCCTGGGCCCTGTTCTCCCAGGGTTAGAATCCTGGGCCCTGCCCTCCCAGGGTTAGAGTCCTGGGCACTATTCTCCCAGGGTTAGAGTCCTGGGCCCTGGGGTTAGAGTCCTGGGCCCTGCCCTCCCAGGGTTAGAGTCCTGGTCCCTGCCATCCCAGGGTTAGAGTCCTGGGCCCTGCCCTCCCAGGTTAGAGTCCTGGGCCCTGCCATGCCAGGGTTAGAGTCCTGGGCCCTGCCCTCCCAGGGTTAGAATCCTGGGCCCTGGGGTTAGAGTCCTGGGCCCTGCCCTCCCAGGGTTAGAGTCCTGGGCCCTGCCCTCCCAGGGTTAGAGTCCTGGGCCCTGCCCTCCCAGGGTTAGAGTCCTGTGCCCTGCCCTCCCAGGGTTAGAGTCCTGAGCCCTGCCCTCCCAGGGTTAGAGTCCTGGGCTCTGTTCTCCCAGGGTTAGAGTCCTGAGCCCTGCCCTCCCAGGGTTAGAGTCCTGGGCCCTGCACTCCCAAAGTTAGAGTCCTGGGCCCTGTTCTCCCAGGGTTAGAGTCCTGAGCCCTGTTCTCCCAGGGTTAGAGTCCTGGGCCCTGCCCTCCCAGGGTTAGAGTCCTGGGCCCTGGGGTTAGAGTCCTGGGCCCTGCCCTCCCAAAGTTAGAGTCCTGGGCCCTGCCATCCCAGGGTTAGAGTCCTGGGCCCTGCCCTCCCAGGGATAGAGTCCTGGGCCTTGTTCTCCCTGGCATAGAGTCCTGGGCCCTGTTCTCCCAGGGTTAGAATCCTGGGCCCTGTTCTCCCAGGGTTAGAGTCCTGGGCCCTGCCATCCAGGGTTTGAGTCCTGGGCCCTGCCCTCCCAGGGATAGAGTCCTGGGCCCTGTTCTCCCTGGGATAGAGTCCTGGGCCCTGTTCTCCCAGGGTTAGAGTCCTGAGCCCTGTTCTCCCAGGGATAGAGTCCTGGGCCCTGTTCTCCCAGGGTTAGAATCCTGGGCTCTGCCCTCCCAGGGTTAGAGTCCTGGGCACTGTTCTCCCAGGGTTAGAGTCCTGGGCTCTGCCCTCCCAGCGTTAGAATCCTGGGCTCTGCCCTCCCAGGGTGAGAGTCCTGGGCCCTTGGGTTAGAGTCCTGGGCCCTGCCCTCCCAGGGTTAGAGTCCTGGGCCCTGCCCTCCTAGGGTTAGTGTCCTGGGCCCTGCCATCACAGGGTTAGAGTCCTGGGCCCTGGGGTTAGAGTCCTGGGCACTGCCCTCCCAAAGTTAGAGTCCTGGGCCCTGCCATCCCAGGGTTAGAGTGCTGGGCCCTGCCCTCCCAGGGATAGAGTCCTGGGCCTTGTTCTCCCAGGGATAGATTCCTGGGCCCTGTTCTCCCAGGGTTAGAATCCTGGGCCCTGCCCTCCCAGGGTTAGAGTTCTGGGCACTATTCTCCCAGGGTTAGAGTCCTGGGCCCTGGGGTTAGAGTCCTGGGCCCTGCCCTCCCAGGGTTAGAGTCCTGGTCCCTGCCATCCCAGGGTTAGAGTCCTGGGCCCTGCCCTCCCAGGGTTAGAGTCCTGGGCCCTGCCATCCCAGGGTTAGAGTCTTGGGCCCTGCCCTCCCAGGGTTAGAATCCTGGGCCCTGGGGTTAGAGTCCTGGGCCCTGCCCTCCCAGGGTTAGAGTCCTGGGCCCTGCCCTCCCAGGGTTAGAGTCCTGGGCACTGCCATCACAGGTTTAGAGTCCTGGGCCCTGCCATCCAGGGTTTGAGTCCTGGGCCCTGCCCTCCCAGGGATAGAGTCCTGGGCCCTGTTCTCCCAGGGTTAGAATCCTGGGCTCTGCCCTCCCAGGGTTAGAGTCCTGGGCACTGTTCTCCCAGGGTTAGAGTCCTGGGCTCTGCCCTCCCAGCGTTAGAATCCTGGGCTCTGCCCTCCCAGGGTGAGAGTCCTGGGCCCTTGGGTTAGAGTCCTGGGCCCTGCCCTCCCAGGGTTAGAGTCCTGGGCCCTGCCCTCCTAGGGTTAGTGTCCTGGGCCCTGCCATCACAGGGTTAGAGTCCTGGGCCCTGGGGTTAGAGTCCTGGGCCCTGCCCTCCCAAAGTTAGAGTCCTGGGCCCTGCCATCCCAGGGTTAGAGTCCTGGGCCCTGCCCTCCCAGGGATAGAGTCCTGGGCCTTGTTCTCCCAGGGATAGATTCCTGGGCCCTGTTCTCCCAGGGTTAGAATCCTGGGCCCTGCCCTCCCAGGGTTAGAGTCCTGGGCACTATTCTCCCAGGGTTAGAGTCCTGGGCCCTGGGGTTAGAGTCCTGGGCCCTGCCCTCCCAGGGTTAGAGTCCTGGTCCCTGCCATCCCAGGGTTAGAGTCCTGGGCCCTGCCCTCCCAGGTTAGAGTCCTGGGCCCTGCCATCCCAGGGTTAGAGTCCTGGGCCCTGCCCTCCCAGGGTTAGAATCCTGGGCCCTGGGGTTAGAGTCCTGGGCCCTGCCCTCCCAGGGTTAGAGTCCTGGGCCCTGCCCTCCCAGGGTTAGAGTCCTGGGCCCTGCCCTCCCAGGGTTAGAGTCCTGTGCCCTGCCCTCCCAGGGTTAGAGTCCTGAGCCCTGCCCTCCCAGGGTTAGAGTCCTGGGCTCTGTTCTCCCAGGGTTAGAGTCCTGAGCCCTGCCCTCCCAGGGTTAGAGTCCTGGGCCCTGCACTCCCAAAGTTAGAGTCCTGGGCCCTGTTCTCCCAGGGTTAGAGTCCTGAGCCCTGTTCTCCCAGGGTTAGAGTCCTGGGCCCTGCCCTCCCAGGGTTAGAGTCCTGGGCCCTGGGGTTAGAGTCCTGGGCCCCGCCCTCCCAGGGTTAGAGTCCTGGGCCCTGGGGTTAGAGTCCTGGGCCCTGCCCTCCCAAAGTTAGAGTCCTGGGCCCTGTTCTCCCAGGGTTAGAGTCCTGAGCCCTGTTCTCCCAGGGTTAGAGTCCTGGGCCCTGCCATCCCAGGGTTAGAATCCTGGGCCCTGGGGTTAGAGTCCTGGGCCCTGCCCTCCCAGGGTTAGAGTCCTGGGCCCTGCCCTCCCAGGGTTAGAATCCTGGGCCCTGGGGTTAGAGTCCTGGGCCCTGCCCTTCCAGGGTTAGAGTCCTGGGCCCTGCCATCACAGGTTTAGAGTCCTGGGCCCTGCCATCCAGGGTTTGAGTCCTGGGCCCTGCCCTCCCAGGGATAGAGTCCTGGGCCCTGTTCTCCCAGGGTTAGAATCCTGGGCTCTGCCCTCCCAGGGTTAGAGTCCTGGGCACTGTTCTCCCAGGGTTAGAGTCCTGGGCTCTGCCCTCCCAGCGTTAGAATCCTGGGCTCTGCCCTCCCAGGGTGAGAGTCCTGGGCCCTTGGGTTAGAGTCCTGGGCCCTGCCCTCCCAGGGTTAGAGTCCTGGGCCCTGCCCTCCTAGGGTTAGTGTCCTGGGCCCTGCCATCACAGGGTTAGAGTCCTGGGCCCTGGGGTTAGAGTCCTGGGCCCTGCCCTCCCAAAGTTAGAGTCCTGGGCCCTGCCATCCCAGGGTTAGAGTCCTGGGCCCTGCCCTCCCAGGGATAGAGTCCTGGGCCTTGTTCTCCCAGGGATAGATTCCTGGGCCCTGTTCTCCCAGGGTTAGAATCCTGGGCCCTGCCCTCCCAGGGTTAGAGGCCTGGGCACTATTCTCCCAGGGTTAGAGTCCTGGGCCCTGGGGTTAGAGTCCTGGGCCCTGCCCTCCCAGGGTTAGAGTCCTGGTCCCTGCCATCCCAGGGTTAGAGTCCTGGGCCCTGCCCTCCCAGGGTTAGAGTCCTGGGCCCTGCCATCCCAGGGTTAGAGTCCTGGGCCCTGCCCTCCCAGGGTTAGAATCCTGGGCCCTGGGGTTAGAGTCCTGGGCCCTGCCCTCCCAGGGTTAGAGTCCTGGGCCCTGCCCTCCCAGGGTTAGAGTCCTGGGCCCTGGGGTTAGAGTCCTGGGCCCTGCCCTTCCAGGGTTAGAGTCCTGGGCCCTGCCATCACAGGTTTAGAGTCCTGGGCCCTGCCATCCAGGGTTTGAGTCCTGGGCCCTGCCCTCCCAGGGATAGAGTCCTGGGCCCTGTTCTCCCAGGGTTAGAATCCTGGGCTCTGCCCTCCCAGGGTTAGAGTCCTGGGCACTGTTCTCCCAGGGTTAGAGTCCTGGGCTCTGCCCTCCCAGCGTTAGAATCCTGGGCTCTGCCCTCCCAGGGTGAGAGTCCTGGGCCCTTGGGTTAGAGTCCTGGGCCCTGCCCTCCCAGGGTTAGAGTCCTGGGCCCTGCCCTCCTAGGGTTAGTGTCCTGGGCCCTGCCATCACAGGGTTAGAGTCCTGGGCCCTGGGGTTAGAGTCCTGGGCCCTGCCCTCCCAAAGTTAGAGTCCTGGGCCCTGCCATCCCAGGGTTAGAGTCCTGGGCCCTGCCCTCCCAGGGATAGAGTCCTGGGCCTTGTTCTCCCAGGGATAGATTCCTGGGCCCTGTTCTCCCAGGGTTAGAATCCTGGGCCCTGCCCTCCCAGGGTTAGAGTCCTGGGCACTATTCTCCCAGGGTTAGAGTCCTGGGCCCTGGGGTTAGAGTCCTGGGCCCTGCCCTCCCAGGGTTAGAGTCCTGGTCCCTGCCATCCCAGGGTTAGAGTCCTGGGCCCTGCCCTCCCAGGGTTAGAGTCCTGGGCCCTGCCATCCCAGGGTTAGAGTCCTGGGCCCTGCCCTCCCAGGGTTAGAATCCTGGGCCCTGGGGTTAGAGTCCTGGGCCCTGCCCTCCCAGGGTTAGAGTCCTGGGCCCTGCCCTCCCAGGGTTAGAGTCCTGGGCCCTGCCCTCCCAGGGTTAGAGTCCTGTGCCCTGCCCTCCCAGGGTTAGAGTCCTGAGCCCTGCCCTCCCAGGGTTAGAGTCCTGGGCTCTGTTCTCCCAGGGTTAGAGTCCTGAGCCCTGCCCTCCCAGGGTTAGAGTCCTGGGCCCTGCACTCCCAAAGTTAGAGTCCTGGGCCCTGTTCTCCCAGGGTTAGAGTCCTGAGCCCTGTTCTCCCAGGGTTAGAGTCCTGGGCCCTGCCCTCCCAGGGTTAGAGTCCTGGGCCCTGGGGTTAGAGTCCTGGGCCCCGCCCTCCCAGGGTTAGAGTCCTGGGCCCTGGGGTTAGAGTCCTGGGCCCTGCCCTCCCAAATTTAGAGTCCTGGGCCCTGCCATCCCAGGGTTAGAGTCCTGGGCCCTGCCCTCCCAGGGATAGAGTCCTGGGCCTTGTTCTCCCTGGGATAGAGTCCTGGGCCCTGTTCTCCCAGGGTTAGAATCCTGGGCCCTGCCCTCCCAGGCTTAGAGTCCTGGGCACTATTCTCCCAGGGTTAGCGTCCTGGGCCCTGGGGTTAGAGTCCTGGGCCCTGCCCTCCCAGGGTTAGAGTCCTGGTCCCTGCCATCCCAGGGTTAGAGTCCTGGGCCCTGCCATCCCAGGGTTAGAGTCCTGGGCCCTGCCATCCCAGGGTTAGAGTCCTGGGCCCTGCCATCCCAGGGTTAGAATCCTGGGCCCTGGGGTTAGAGTCCTGGGCCCTGCCCTCCCAGGGTTAGAGTCCTGGGCCCTGCCCTCCCAGGGTTAGAGTCCTGGGCCCTGGGGTTAGAGTCCTGGGCCCTGCCATCCAGGGTTTGAGTCCTGGGCCCTGCCCTCCCAGGGATAGAGACCTGGGCCCTGTTCTCCCAGGGTTAGAATCCTGGGCTCTGCCCTCCCAGGGTTAGAGTCCTGGGCACTGTTCTCCCAGGGTTAGAGTCCTGGGCTCTGCCCTCCCAGCGTTAGAATCCTGGGCTCTGCCCTTCCAGGGTGAGAGTCCTGGACCCTTGGGTTAGAGTCCTGGGCCCTGCCCTCCCAGGGTTAGAGTCCTGGGCCCTGCCCTCCTAGGGTTAGTGTCCTGGGCCCTGCCATCACAGGGTTAGAGTCTTGGGCCCTGGGGTTAGAGTCCTGGGCCCTGCCCTCCCAGGGTCAGAGTCCTGAGACCTGCCCTCCCAGGGTTAGAGTACTGGGCCCTGGGGTTAGAGTCCTGGGCTTTGCCCTCCCAGGGTCAGAGACCTGGGCCCTGGGATAAGAGTCCTGGGCCCTGCCCTCCCAGGGTTAGAGTCCTGGGCCCTGCCCTCCCAGGGTCAGAGTCCTGAGACCTGCCCTCCCAGGGTTAGAGTATTGGGCCCTGTTCTCCCAGGGTTAGAGTTCTGGGCCCTGTTCTCCCAGGATTAGAGTCCAGCGCCCTCTTCTCCCAGGGTCAGTGTCCTGGGCCCTGCCCTCCCAAGATGAGAGTCCTGGGCCCTGTTCTCCCAGGGTTAGAGTCCTGCGCGCTGCCCTCCCAGGGTTAGAGTCCTGGGCCCTGTTCTCCCAGGGTTAGAGTCCTGAGCGCTGCCCTCCCAGGGTTAGAGTCCTGGGCCCTGTTCTCCCAGGATTAGAGTCCTGAGCACTGCCCTCCCAGGGTTAGAGTCCTGAGCCCTGCCCTCCCAGGGTCAGAGTCCTGGGCCCTGCCCTCCCGGGGTTAGAGTCCTGAGTCCTGCCCTCCCAGGGTTAGAGTATTGCGTCCTGTTCTCCCAGGGTTAGAGTCCTGCATCCTGTTCTCCCAGGGTCAGAGTCCTGGGCCCTGCCCTCCCAGGGTTAGAGTCCTGGGCCCTGTTCTCCCAGGGTTAGAGTCCTGAGCGCTGCCCTCCCAGGGTTAGAGTCCTGGGCCCTGTTCTCCCAGCATTAGAGTCCTGAGCGCTGCCCTCCCAGGGTTAGAGTCCTGAGCCCTGCCCTCCCAGGGTCAGAGTCCTGGGCCCTGCCCTCCCAGGGTTAGAGTCCTGGGCCCTGCCCTCCCAGGGTTAGAGTCCTGAGCCCTGCCCTCCCAGGGTTAGTGTCCTGGGCTCTGTTCTCCCAGGGTTAGAGTCCTGAGCCCTGCCCTCCCAGGGTTAGAGTCCTGGGCCCTGCACTCCCAAAGTTAGAGTCCTGGGCCCTGTTCTCCCAGGGTTAGAGTCCTGAGCCCTGTTCTCCCAGGGTTAGAGTCCTGGGCCCTGCCCTCCCTGGGTTAGAGTCCTGGGCCCTGGGGTAAGAGTCCTGGGCCCTGCCCTCCCAGGGTTAGAGTCCTGGTCCCTGCCATCCCAGGGTTAGAGTCCTGGGCCCTGCCCTCCCAGGGTTAGAGTCCTGGGCCCTGCCATCCCAGGGTTAGAGTCCTGAGCCCTGCCCTCCCAGGGTTAGAATCCTGGGCCCTGGGGTTAGAGTCCTGGGCCCTGCCCTCCCAGGGTTAGAGTCCTGGGCCCTGCCCTCCCAGGGTTAGAGTCCTGGGCCCTGTTCTCCCAGGGTTAGAGTCCTGAGCCCTGTTCTCCAAGGGTTAGAGTACTGGGCCCTGCCCTCCTAGGGTTAGTGTCCTGGGCCCTGCCATCACAGGGTTAGAGTCTTGGGCCCTGGGGTTAGAGTCCTGGGCCCTGCCCTCCCAGGGTCAGAGTCCTGAGACCTGCCCTCCCAGGGTTAGAGTACTGGGCCCTGGGGTTAGAGTCCTGGGCTTTGCCCTCCCAGGGTCAGAGACCTGGGCCCTGGGATAAGAGTCCTGGGCCCTGCCCTCCCAGGGTTAGAGTCCTGGGCCCTGCCCTCCCAGGGTCAGAGTCCTGAGACCTGCCCTCCCAGGGTTAGAGTATTGGGCCCTGTTCTCCCAGGGTTAGAGTTCTGGGCCCTGTTCTCCCTGGTTTAGAGTCCAGCGCCCTCTTCTCCCAGGGTCAGTGTCCTGGGCCCTGCCCTCCCAAGATGAGAGTCCTGGGCCCTGTTCTCCCAGGGTTAGAGTCCTGCGCGCTGCCCTCCCAGGGTTAGAGTCCTGGGCCCTGTTCTCCCAGGGTTAGAGTCCTGAGCGCTGCCCTCCCAGGGTTAGAGTCCTGGGCCCTGTTCTCCCAGGATTAGAGTCCTGAGCGCTGCCCTCCCAGGGTTAGAGTCCTGGGCCCTGTTCTCCCAGGATTAGAGTCCTGAGCACTGCCCTCCCAGGGTTAGAGTCCTGAGCCGTGCCCTCCCAGGGTTAGAGTCCTGGGCCCTGCCCTCCCGGGGTTAGAGTCCTGAGTCCTGCCCTCCCAGGGTTAGAGTATTGCGTCCTGTTCTCCCAGGGTTAGAGTCCTGCATCCTGTTCTCCCAGGGTCAGAGTCCTGGGCCCTGCCCTCCCAGGGTTAGAGTATTGCGTCCTGTTCTCCCAGGGTTAGAGTCCTGCATCCTGTTCTCCCAGCGTCAGAGTCCTGGGCCCTGCCCTCCCAGGGTTAGAGTCCTGGGCCCTGTTCTCCCAGGGTTAGAGTCCTGAGCGCTGCCCTCCCAGGGTTAGAGTCCTGGGCTCTGTTCTCCCAGCATTAGAGTCCTGAGCGCTGCCCTCCCAGGGTAAGAGTCCTGAGCCCTGCCCTCCCAGGGTCAGAGTCCTGGGCCCTGCCCTCCCAGGGTTAGAGTCCTGGGCCCTGCCCTCCCAGGGTTAGAGTCCTGAGCCCTGCCCTCCCAGGGTTAGAGTCCTGGGCCCTGCACTCCCAAAGTTAGAGTCCTGGGCCCTGTTCTCCCAGGGTTAGAGTCCTGAGCCCTGTTCTCCCAGGGTTAGAGTCCTGGGCCCTGCCCTCCCAGGGTTAGAGTCCTGGGCCCTGGGGTTAGAGTCCTGGGCCCTGCCCTCCCAGGGTTAGAGTCCTGGTCCCTGCCATCCCAGGGTTAGAGTCTTGGGCCCTGCCCTCCCAGGGTTAGAGTCCTGGGCCCTGCCATCCCAGGGTTAGAGTCCTGGGCCCTGCCCTCCCAGGGTTAGAATCCTGGGCCCTGGGGTTAGAGTCCTGGGCCCTGCCCTCCCAGGGTTAGAGTCCTGGGCCCTGCCCTCCCAGGGTTAGAGTCCTGAGCCCTGCCCTCCCAGGGTTAGTGTCCTGGGCTCTGTTCTCCCAGGGTTAGAATCCTGAGCCCTGCCCTCCCAGGGTTAGAGTCCTGGGCCCTGCACTCCCAAAGTTAGAGTCCTGGGCCCTGTTCTCCCAGGGTTAGAGTCCTGAGCCCTGTTCTCCCAGGGTTAGAGTCCTGGGCCCTGCCCTCCCTGGGTTAGAGTCCTGGGCCCTGGGGTAAGAGTCCTGGGCCCTGCCCTCCCAGGGTTAGAGTCCTGGTCCCTGCCATCCCAGGGTTAGAGTCCTGGGCCCTGCCCTCCCAGGGTTAGAGTCCTGGGCCCTGCCATCCCAGGGTTAGAGTCCTGAGCCCTGCCCTCCCAGGGTTAGAATCCTGGGCCCTGGGGTTAGAGTCCTGGGCCCTGCCCTCCCAGGGTTAGAGTCCTGGGCCCTGCCCTCCCAGGGTTAGAGTCCTGGGCCCTGTTCTCCCAGGGTTAGAGTCCTGAGCCCTGTTCTCCAAGGGTTAGAGTACTGGGCCCTGCCCTCCTAGGGTTAGTGTCCTGGGCCCTGCCATCACAGGGTTAGAGTCTTGGGCCCTGGGGTTAGAGTCCTGGGCCCTGCCCTCCCAGGGTCAGAGTCCTGAGACCTGCCCTCCCAGGGTTAGAGTACTGGGCCCTGGGGTTAGAGTCCTGGGCTTTGCCCTCCCAGGGTCAGAGACCTGGGCCCTGGGATAAGAGTCCTGGGCCCTGCCCTCCCAGGGTTAGAGTCCTGGGCCCTGCCCTCCCAGGGTCAGAGTCCTGAGACCTGCCCTCCCAGGGTTAGAGTATTGGGCCCTGTTCTCCCAGGGTTAGAGTTCTGGGCCCTGTTCTCCCTGGTTTAGAGTCCAGCGCCCTCTTCTCCCAGGGTCAGTGTCCTGGGCCCTGCCCTCCCAAGATGAGAGTCCTGGGCCCTGTTCTCCCAGGGTTAGAGTCCTGCGCGCTGCCCTCCCAGGGTTAGAGTCCTGGGCCCTGTTCTCCCAGGGTTAGAGTCCTGAGCGCTGCCCTCCCAGGGTTAGAGTCCTGGGCCCTGTTCTCCCAGGATTAGAGTCCTGAGCGCTGCCCTCCCAGGGTTAGAGTCCTGGGCCCTGTTCTCCCAGGATTAGAGTCCTGAGCACTGCCCTCCCAGGGTTAGAGTCCTGAGCCGTGCCCTCCCAGGGTTAGAGTCCTGGGCCCTGCCCTCCCGGGGTTAGAGTCCTGAGTCCTGCCCTCCCAGGGTTAGAGTATTGCGTCCTGTTCTCCCAGGGTTAGAGTCCTGCATCCTGTTCTCCCAGGGTCAGAGTCCTGGGCCCTGCCCTCCCAGGGTTAGAGTATTGCGTCCTGTTCTCCCAGGGTTAGAGTCCTGCATCCTGTTCTCCCAGCGTCAGAGTCCTGGGCCCTGCCCTCCCAGGGTTAGAGTCCTGGGCCCTGTTCTCCCAGGGTTAGAGTCCTGAGCGCTGCCCTCCCAGGGTTAGAGTCCTGGGCTCTGTTCTCCCAGCATTAGAGTCCTGAGCGCTGCCCTCCCAGGGTAAGAGTCCTGAGCCCTGCCCTCCCAGGGTCAGAGTCCTGGGCCCTGCCCTCCCAGGGTTAGAGTCCTGGGCCCTGCCCTCCCAGGGTTAGAGTCCTGAGCCCTGCCCTCCCAGGGTTAGAGTCCTGGGCCCTGCACTCCCAAAGTTAGAGTCCTGGGCCCTGTTCTCCCAGGGTTAGAGTCCTGAGCCCTGTTCTCCCAGGGTTAGAGTCCTGGGCCCTGCACTCCCAGGGTTAGAGTCCTGGGCCCTGGGGTTAGAGTCCTGGGCCCTGCCCTCCCAGGGTTAGAGTCCTGGTCCCTGCCATCCCAGGGTTAGAGTCTTGGGCCCTGCCCTCCCAGGGTTAGAGTCCTGGGCCCTGCCATCCCAGGGTTAGAGTCCTGGGCCCTGCCCTCCCAGGGTTAGAATCCTGGGCCCTGGGGTTAGAGTCCTGGGCCCTGCCCTCCCAGGGTTAGAGTCCTGGGCCCTGCCCTCCCAGGGTTAGAGTCCTGGGCCCTGTTCTCCCAGGGTTAGAGTCCTGAGCCCTGTTCTCCCAGGGTTAGAGTACTGAGCCCTGGGGTTAGAGTCCTGGGCTTTGCCCTCCCAGGGTCAGAGACCTGGGCCCTGGGATAAGAGTCCTGGGCCCTGCCCTCCCAGGGTTAGAGTCCTGGGCCCTGCCCTCCCAGGGTCAGAGTCCTGAGACCTGCCCTCCCAAGGGTTAGAGTATTGGGCCCTGTTCTCCCAGGGTTAGAGTTCTGGGCCCTGTTCTCCCAGGTTTAGAGTCCAGCGCCCTCTTCTCCCAGGGTCAGTGTCCTGGGCCCTGCCCTCCCAGGGTTAGAATCCTGAGCCCTGTTCTCCCAGGGTTAGAGTCCTGAGCACTGCCCTCCCAGGGTTAGAGTCCTGGGCCCTGCCCTCCCAGGGTTAGTGTCCTGGGCTCTGTTCTCCCAGGGTTAGAGTCCTGAGCCCTGCCCTCCCAGGGTTAGAGTCCTGGGCCCTGCACTCCCAAAGTTAGAGTCCTGGGCCCTGTTCTCCCAGGGTTAGAGTCCTGAGCCCTGTTCTCCCAGGGTTAGAGTCCTGGGCCCTGCCCTCCCTGGGTTAGAGTCCTGGGCCCTGGGGTAAGAGTCCTGGGCCCTGCCCTCCCAGGGTTAGAGTCCTGGTCCCTGCCATCCCAGGGTTAGAGTCCTGGGCCCTGCCCTCCCAGGGTTAGAGTCCTGGGCCCTGCCATCCCAGGGTTAGAGTCCTGAGCCCTGCCCTCCCAGGGTTAGAATCCTGGGCCCTGGGGTTAGAGTCCTGGGCCCTGCCCTCCCAGGGTTAGAGTCCTGGGCCCTGCCCTCCCAGGGTTAGAGTCCTGGGCCCTGTTCTCCCAGGGTTAGAGTCCTGAGCCCTGTTCTCCCAGGGTTAGAGTACTGGGCCCTGCCCTCCTAGGGTTAGTGTCCTGGGCCCTGCCATCACAGGGTTAGAGTCTTGGGCCCTGGGGTTAGAGTCCTGGGCCCTGCCCTCCCAGGGTCAGAGTCCTGAGACCTGCCCTCCCAGGGTTAGAGTACTGGGCCCTGGGGTTAGAGTCCTGGGCTTTGCCCTCCCAGGGTCAGAGACCTGGGCCCTGGGATAAGAGTCCTGGGCCCTGCCCTCCCAGGGTTAGAGTCCTGGGCCCTGCCCTCCCAGGGTCAGAGTCCTGAGACCTGCCCTCCCAGGGTTAGAGTATTGGGCCCTGTTCTCCCAGGGTTAGAGTTCTGGGCCCTGTTCTCCCTGGTTTAGAGTCCAGCGCCCTCTTCTCCCAGGGTCAGTGTCCTGGGCCCTGCCCTCCCAAGATGAGAGTCCTGGGCCCTGTTCTCCCAGGGTTAGAGTCCTGCGCGCTGCCCTCCCAGGGTTAGAGTCCTGGGCCCTGTTCTCCCAGGGTTAGAGTCCTGGTCCCTGCCATCCCAGGGTTAGAGTCCTGGGCCCTGCCCTCCCAGGTTAGAGTCCTGGGCCCTGCCATCCCAGGGTTAGAGTCCTGGGCCCTGCCCTCCCAGGGTTAGAATCCTGGGCCCTGGGGTTAGAGTCCTGGGCCCTGCCCTCCCAGGGTTAGAGTCCTGGGCCCTGCCCTCCCAGGGTTAGAGTCCTGGGCCCTGCCCTCCCAGGGTTAGAGTCCTGTGCCCTGCCCTCCCAGGGTTAGAGTCCTGAGCCCTGCCCTCCCAGGGTTAGAGTCCTGGGCTCTGTTCTCCCAGGGTTAGAGTCCTGAGCCCTGCCCTCCCAGGGTTAGAGTCCTGGGCCCTGCACTCCCAAAGTTAGAGTCCTGGGCCCTGTTCTCCCAGGGTTAGAGTCCTGAGCCCTGTTCTCCCAGGGTTAGAGTCCTGGGCCCTGCCCTCCCAGGGTTAGAGTCCTGGGCCCTGGGGTTAGAGTCCTGGGCCCCGCCCTCCCAGGGTTAGAGTCCTGGGCCCTGGGGTTAGAGTCCTGGGCCCTGCCCTCCCAAAGTTAGAGTCCTGGGCCCTGTTCTCCCAGGGTTAGAGTCCTGAGCCCTGTTCTCCCAGGGTTAGAGTCCTGGGCCCTGCCATCCCAGGGTTAGAATCCTGGGCCCTGGGGTTAGAGTCCTGGGCCCTGCCCTCCAAGGGTTAGAGTCCTGGGCCCTGCCCTCCCAGGGTTAGAATCCTGGGCCCTGGGGTTAGAGTCCTGGGCCCTGCCCTTCCAGGGTTAGAGTCCTGGGCCCTGCCATCACAGGTTTAGAGTCCTGGGCCCTGCCATCCAGGGTTTGAGTCCTGGGCCCTGCCCTCCCAGGGATAGAGTCCTGGGCCCTGTTCTCCCAGGGTTAGAATCCTGGGCTCTGCCCTCCCAGGGTTAGAGTCCTGGGCACTGTTCTCCCAGGGTTAGAGTCCTGGGCTCTGCCCTCCCAGCGTTAGAATCCTGGGCTCTGCCCTCCCAGGGTGAGAGTCCTGGGCCCTTGGGTTAGAGTCCTGGGCCCTGCCCTCCCAGGGTTAGAGTCCTGGGCCCTGCCCTCCTAGGGTTAGTGTCCTGGGCCCTGCCATCACAGGGTTAGAGTCCTGGGCCCTGGGGTTAGAGTCCTGGGCCCTGCCCTCCCAAAGTTAGAGTCCTGGGCCCTGCCATCCCAGGGTTAGAGTCCTGGGCCCTGCCCTCCCAGGGATAGAGTCCTGGGCCTTGTTCTCCCAGGGATAGATTCCTGGGCCCTGTTCTCCCAGGGTTAGAATCCTGGGCCCTGCCCTCCCAGGGTTAGAGGCCTGGGCACTATTCTCCCAGGGTTAGAGTCCTGGGCCCTGGGGTTAGAGTCCTGGGCCCTGCCCTCCCAGGGTTAGAGTCCTGGTCCCTGCCATCCCAGGGTTAGAGTCCTGGGCCCTGCCCTCCCAGGGTTAGAGTCCTGGGCCCTGCCATCCCAGGGTTAGAGTCCTGGGCCCTGCCCTCCCAGGGTTAGAATCCTGGGCCCTGGGGTTAGAGTCCTGGGCCCTGCCCTCCCAGGGTTAGAGTCCTGGGCCCTGCCCTCCCAGGGTTAGAGTCCTGGGCCCTGGGGTTAGAGTCCTGGGCCCTGCCCTTCCAGGGTTAGAGTCCTGGGCCCTGCCATCACAGGTTTAGAGTCCTGGGCCCTGCCATCCAGGGTTTGAGTCCTGGGCCCTGCCCTCCCAGGGATAGAGTCCTGGGCCCTGTTCTCCCAGGGTTAGAATCCTGGGCTCTGCCCTCCCAGGGTTAGAGTCCTGGGCACTGTTCTCCCAGGGTTAGAGTCCTGGGCTCTGCCCTCCCAGCGTTAGAATCCTGGGCTCTGCCCTCCCAGGGTGAGAGTCCTGGGCCCTTGGGTTAGAGTCCTGGGCCCTGCCCTCCCAGGGTTAGAGTCCTGGGCCCTGCCCTCCTAGGGTTAGTGTCCTGGGCCCTGCCAT
This sequence comes from Pristiophorus japonicus, assembly GCF_044704955.1. Classification (NCBI taxonomy): domain Eukaryota; kingdom Metazoa; phylum Chordata; class Chondrichthyes; family Pristiophoridae; genus Pristiophorus; species Pristiophorus japonicus. The sequence goes on along the minus strand of NC_091982.1, from coordinate 154,458,766 downwards.
CACAGGGTTAGAGTCCTGGGCCCTGGGGTTAGAGTCCTGGGCCCTGCCCTCCCAAAGTTAGAGTCCTGGGCCCTGCCATCCCAGGGTTAGAGTCCTGGGCCCTGCCCTCCCAGGGATAGAGTCCTGGGCCTTGTTCTCCCAGGGATAGATTCCTGGGCCCTGTTCTCCCAGGGTTAGAATCCTGGGCCCTGCCCTCCCAGGGTTAGAGTCCTGGGCACTATTCTCCCAGGGTTAGAGTCCTGGGCCCTGGGGTTAGAGTCCTGGGCCCTGCCCTCCCAGGGTTAGAGTCCTGGTCCCTGCCATCCCAGGGTTAGAGTCCTGGGCCCTGCCCTCCCAGGGTTAGAGTCCTGGGCCCTGCCATCCCAGGGTTAGAGTCCTGGGCCCTGCCCTCCCAGGGTTAGAATCCTGGGCCCTGGGGTTAGAGTCCTGGGCCCTGCCCTCCCAGGGTTAGAGTCCTGGGCCCTGCCCTCCCAGGGTTAGAGTCCTGGGCCCTGCCCTCCCAGGGTTAGAGTCCTGTGCCCTGCCCTCCCAGGGTTAGAGTCCTGAGCCCTGCCCTCCCAGGGTTAGAGTCCTGGGCTCTGTTCTCCCAGGGTTAGAGTCCTGAGCCCTGCCCTCCCAGGGTTAGAGTCCTGGGCCCTGCACTCCCAAAGTTAGAGTCCTGGGCCCTGTTCTCCCAGGGTTAGAGTCCTGAGCCCTGTTCTCCCAGGGTTAGAGTCCTGGGCCCTGCCCTCCCAGGGTTAGAGTCCTGGGCCCTGGGGTTAGAGTCCTGGGCCCCGCCCTCCCAGGGTTAGAGTCCTGGGCCCTGGGGTTAGAGTCCTGGGCCCTGCCCTCCCAAATTTAGAGTCCTGGGCCCTGCCATCCCAGGGTTAGAGTCCTGGGCCCTGCCCTCCCAGGGATAGAGTCCTGGGCCTTGTTCTCCCTGGGATAGAGTCCTGGGCCCTGTTCTCCCAGGGTTAGAATCCTGGGCCCTGCCCTCCCAGGCTTAGAGTCCTGGGCACTATTCTCCCAGGGTTAGCGTCCTGGGCCCTGGGGTTAGAGTCCTGGGCCCTGCCCTCCCAGGGTTAGAGTCCTGGTCCCTGCCATCCCAGGGTTAGAGTCCTGGGCCCTGCCATCCCAGGGTTAGAGTCCTGGGCCCTGCCATCCCAGGGTTAGAGTCCTGGGCCCTGCCATCCCAGGGTTAGAATCCTGGGCCCTGGGGTTAGAGTCCTGGGCCCTGCCCTCCCAGGGTTAGAGTCCTGGGCCCTGCCCTCCCAGGGTTAGAGTCCTGGGCCCTGGGGTTAGAGTCCTGGGCCCTGCCATCCAGGGTTTGAGTCCTGGGCCCTGCCCTCCCAGGGATAGAGACCTGGGCCCTGTTCTCCCAGGGTTAGAATCCTGGGCTCTGCCCTCCCAGGGTTAGAGTCCTGGGCACTGTTCTCCCAGGGTTAGAGTCCTGGGCTCTGCCCTCCCAGCGTTAGAATCCTGGGCTCTGCCCTTCCAGGGTGAGAGTCCTGGACCCTTGGGTTAGAGTCCTGGGCCCTGCCCTCCCAGGGTTAGAGTCCTGGGCCCTGCCCTCCTAGGGTTAGTGTCCTGGGCCCTGCCATCACAGGGTTAGAGTCTTGGGCCCTGGGGTTAGAGTCCTGGGCCCTGCCCTCCCAGGGTCAGAGTCCTGAGACCTGCCCTCCCAGGGTTAGAGTACTGGGCCCTGGGGTTAGAGTCCTGGGCTTTGCCCTCCCAGGGTCAGAGACCTGGGCCCTGGGATAAGAGTCCTGGGCCCTGCCCTCCCAGGGTTAGAGTCCTGGGCCCTGCCCTCCCAGGGTCAGAGTCCTGAGACCTGCCCTCCCAGGGTTAGAGTATTGGGCCCTGTTCTCCCAGGGTTAGAGTTCTGGGCCCTGTTCTCCCAGGATTAGAGTCCAGCGCCCTCTTCTCCCAGGGTCAGTGTCCTGGGCCCTGCCCTCCCAAGATGAGAGTCCTGGGCCCTGTTCTCCCAGGGTTAGAGTCCTGCGCGCTGCCCTCCCAGGGTTAGAGTCCTGGGCCCTGTTCTCCCAGGGTTAGAGTCCTGAGCGCTGCCCTCCCAGGGTTAGAGTCCTGGGCCCTGTTCTCCCAGGATTAGAGTCCTGAGCACTGCCCTCCCAGGGTTAGAGTCCTGAGCCCTGCCCTCCCAGGGTCAGAGTCCTGGGCCCTGCCCTCCCGGGGTTAGAGTCCTGAGTCCTGCCCTCCCAGGGTTAGAGTATTGCGTCCTGTTCTCCCAGGGTTAGAGTCCTGCATCCTGTTCTCCCAGGGTCAGAGTCCTGGGCCCTGCGCTCCCAGGGTTAGAGTCCTGGGCCCTGTTCTCCCAGGGTTAGAGTCCTGAGCGCTGCCCTCCCAGGGTTAGAGTCCTGGGCCCTGTTCTCCCAGCATTAGAGTCCTGAGCGCTGCCCTCCCAGGGTTAGAGTCCTGAGCCCTGCCCTCCCAGGGTCAGAGTCCTGGGCCCTGCCCTCCCAGGGTTAGAGTCCTGGGCCCTGCCCTCCCAGGGTTAGAGTCCTGAGCCCTGCCCTCCCAGGGTTAGTGTCCTGGGCTCTGTTCTCCCAGGGTTAGAGTCCTGAGCCCTGCCCTCCCAGGGTTAGAGTCCTGGGCCCTGCACTCCCAAAGTTAGAGTCCTGGGCCCTGTTCTCCCAGGGTTAGAGTCCTGAGCCCTGTTCTCCCAGGGTTAGAGTCCTGGGCCCTGCCCTCCCTGGGTTAGAGTCCTGGGCCCTGGGGTAAGAGTCCTGGGCCCTGCCCTCCCAGGGTTAGAGTCCTGGTCCCTGCCATCCCAGGGTTAGAGTCCTGGGCCCTGCCCTCCCAGGGTTAGAGTCCTGGGCCCTGCCATCCCAGGGTTAGAGTCCTGAGCCCTGCCCTCCCAGGGTTAGAATCCTGGGCCCTGGGGTTAGAGTCCTGGGCCCTGCCCTCCCAGGGTTAGAGTCCTGGGCCCTGCCCTCCCAGGGTTAGAGTCCTGGGCCCTGTTCTCCCAGGGTTAGAGTCCTGAGCCCTGTTCTCCAAGGGTTAGAGTACTGGGCCCTGCCCTCCTAGGGTTAGTGTCCTGGGCCCTGCCATCACAGGGTTAGAGTCTTGGGCCCTGGGGTTAGAGTCCTGGGCCCTGCCCTCCCAGGGTCAGAGTCCTGAGACCTGCCCTCCCAGGGTTAGAGTACTGGGCCCTGGGGTTAGAGTCCTGGGCTTTGCCCTCCCAGGGTCAGAGACCTGGGCCCTGGGATAAGAGTCCTGGGCCCTGCCCTCCCAGGGTTAGAGTCCTGGGCCCTGCCCTCCCAGGGTCAGAGTCCTGAGACCTGCCCTCCCAGGGTTAGAGTATTGGGCCCTGTTCTCCCAGGGTTAGAGTTCTGGGCCCTGTTCTCCCTGGTTTAGAGTCCAGCGCCCTCTTCTCCCAGGGTCAGTGTCCTGGGCCGTGCCCTCCCAAGATGAGAGTCCTGGGCCCTGTTCTCCCAGGGTTAGAGTCCTGCGCGCTGCCCTCCCAGGGTTAGAGTCCTGGGCCCTGTTCTCCCAGGGTTAGAGTCCTGAGCGCTGCCCTCCCAGGGTTAGAGTCCTGGGCCCTGTTCTCCCAGGATTAGAGTCCTGAGCGCTGCCCTCCCAGGGTTAGAGTCCTGGGCCCTGTTCTCCCAGGATTAGAGTCCTGAGCACTGCCCTCCCAGGGTTAGAGTCCTGAGCCGTGCCCTCCCAGGGTTAGAGTCCTGGGCCCTGCCCTCCCGGGGTTAGAGTCCTGAGTCCTGCCCTCCCAGGGTTAGAGTATTGCGTCCTGTTCTCCCAGGGTTAGAGTCCTGCATCCTGTTCTCCCAGGGTCAGAGTCCTGGGCCCTGCCCTCCCAGGGTTAGAGTATTGCGTCCTGTTCTCCCAGGGTTAGAGTCCTGCATCCTGTTCTCCCAGCGTCAGAGTCCTGGGCCCTGCCCTCCCAGGGTTAGAGTCCTGGGCCCTGTTCTCCCAGGGTTAGAGTCCTGAGCGCTGCCCTCCCAGGGTTAGAGTCCTGGGCTCTGTTCTCCCAGCATTAGAGTCCTGAGCGCTGCCCTCCCAGGGTAAGAGTCCTGAGCCCTGCCCTCCCAGGGTCAGAGTCCTGGGCCCTGCCCTCCCAGGGTTAGAGTCCTGGGCCCTGCCCTCCCAGGGTTAGAGTCCTGAGCCCTGCCCTCCCAGGGTTAGAGTCCTGGGCCCTGCACTCCCAAAGTTAGAGTCCTGGGCCCTGTTCTCCCAGGGTTAGAGTCCTGAGCCCTGTTCTCCCAGGGTTAGAGTCCTGGGCCCTGCCCTCCCAGGGTTAGAGTCCTGGGCCCTGGGGTTAGAGTCCTGGGCCCTGCCCTCCCAGGGTTAGAGTCCTGGTCCCTGCCATCCCAGGGTTAGAGTCTTGGGCCCTGCCCTCCCAGGGTTAGAGTCCTGGGCCCTGCCATCCCAGGGTTAGAGTCCTGGGCCCTGCCCTCCCAGGGTTAGAATCCTGGGCCCTGGGGTTAGAGTCCTGGGCCCTGCCCTCCCAGGGTTAGAGTCCTGGGCCCTGCCCTCCCAGGGTTAGAGTCCTGAGCCCTGCCCTCCCAGGGTTAGTGTCCTGGGCTCTGTTCTCCCAGGGTTAGAATCCTGAGCCCTGCCCTCCCAGGGTTAGAGTCCTGGGCCCTGCACTCCCAAAATTAGAGTCCTGGGCCCTGTTCTCCCAGGGTTAGAGTCCTGAGCCCTGTTCTCCCAGGGTTAGAGTCCTGGGCCCTGCCCTCCCTGGGTTAGAGTCCTGGGCCCTGGGGTAAGAGTCCTGGGCCCTGCCCTCCCAGGGTTAGAGTCCTGGTCCCTGCCATCCCAGGGTTAGAGTCCTGGGCCCTGCCCTCCCAGGGTTAGAGTCCTGGGCCCTGCCATCCCAGGGTTAGAGTCCTGAGCCCTGCCCTCCCAGGGTTAGAATCCTGGGCCCTGGGGTTAGAGTCCTGGGCCCTGCCCTCCCAGGGTTAGAGTCCTGGGCCCTGCCCTCCCAGGGTTAGAGTCCTGGGCCCTGTTCTCCCAGGGTTAGAGTCCTGAGCCCTGTTCTCCAAGGGTTAGAGTACTGGGCCCTGCCCTCCTAGGGTTAGTGTCCTGGGCCCTGCCATCACAGGGTTAGAGTCTTGGGCCCTGGGGTTAGAGTCCTGGGCCCTGCCCTCCCAGGGTCAGAGTCCTGAGACCTGCCCTCCCAGGGTTAGAGTACTGGGCCCTGGGGTTAGAGTCCTGGGCTTTGCCCTCCCAGGGTCAGAGACCTGGGCCCTGGGATAAGAGTCCTGGGCCCTGCCCTCCCAGGGTTAGAGTCCTGGGCCCTGCCCTCCCAGGGTCAGAGTCCTGAGACCTGCCCTCCCAGGGTTAGAGTATTGGGCCCTGTTCTCCCAGGGTTAGAGTTCTGGGCCCTGTTCTCCCTGGTTTAGAGTCCAGCGCCCTCTTCTCCCAGGGTCAGTGTCCTGGGCCCTGCCCTCCCAAGATGAGAGTCCTGGGCCCTGTTCTCCCAGGGTTAGAGTCCTGCGCGCTGCCCTCCCAGGGTTAGAGTCCTGGGCCCTGTTCTCCCAGGGTTAGAGTCCTGAGCGCTGCCCTCCCAGGGTTAGAGTCCTGGGCCCTGTTCTCCCAGGATTAGAGTCCTGAGCGCTGCCCTCCCAGGGTTAGAGTCCTGGGCCCTGTTCTCCCAGGATTAGAGTCCTGAGCACTGCCCTCCCAGGGTTAGAGTCCTGAGCCGTGCCCTCCCAGGGTTAGAGTCCTGGGCCCTGCCCTCCCGGGGTTAGAGTCCTGAGTCCTGCCCTCCCAGGGTTAGAGTATTGCGTCCTGTTCTCCCAGGGTTAGAGTCCTGCATCCTGTTCTCCCAGGGTCAGAGTCCTGGGCCCTGCCCTCCCAGGGTTAGAGTATTGCGTCCTGTTCTCCCAGGGTTAGAGTCCTGCATCCTGTTCTCCCAGCGTCAGAGTCCTGGGCCCTGCCCTCCCAGGGTTAGAGTCCTGGGCCCTGTTCTCCCAGGGTTAGAGTCCTGAGCGCTGCCCTCCCAGGGTTAGAGTCCTGGGCTCTGTTCTCCCAGCATTAGAGTCCTGAGCGCTGCCCTCCCAGGGTAAGAGTCCTGAGCCCTGCCCTCCCAGGGTCAGAGTCCTGGGCCCTGCCCTCCCAGGGTTAGAGTCCTGGGCCCTGCCCTCCCAGGGTTAGAGTCCTGAGCCCTGCCCTCCCAGGGTTAGAGTCCTGGGCCCTGCACTCCCAAAGTTAGAGTCCTGGGCCCTGTTCTCCCAGGGTTAGAGTCCTGAGCCCTGTTCTCCCAGGGTTAGAGTCCTGGGCCCTGCACTCCCAGGGTTAGAGTCCTGGGCCCTGGGGTTAGAGTCCTGGGCCCTGCCCTCCCAGGGTTAGAGTCCTGGTCCCTGCCATCCCAGGGTTAGAGTCTTGGGCCCTGCCCTCCCAGGGTTAGAGTCCTGGGCCCTGCCATCCCAGGGTTAGAGTCCTGGGCCCTGCCCTCCCAGGGTTAGAATCCTGGGCCCTGGGGTTAGAGTCCTGGGCCCTGCCCTCCCAGGGTTAGAGTCCTGGGCCCTGCCCTCCCAGGGTTAGAGTCCTGGGCCCTGTTCTCCCAGGGTTAGAGTCCTGAGCCCTGTTCTCCCAGGGTTAGAGTACTGAGCCCTGGGGTTAGAGTCCTGGGCTTTGCCCTCCCAGGGTCAGAGACCTGGGCCCTGGGATAAGAGTCCTGGGCCCTGCCCTCCCAGGGTTAGAGTCCTGGGCCCTGCCCTCCCAGGGTCAGAGTCCTGAGACCTGCCCTCCCAAGGGTTAGAGTATTGGGCCCTGTTCTCCCAGGGTTAGAGTTCTGGGCCCTGTTCTCCCAGGTTTAGAGTCCAGCGCCCTCTTCTCCCAGGGTCAGTGTCCTGGGCCCTGCCCTCCCAGGGTTAGAATCCTGGGCCCTGTTCTCCCAGGGTTAGAGTCCTGAGCACTGCCCTCCCAGGGTTAGAGTCCTGGGCCCTGCCCTCCCAGGGTTAGTGTCCTGGGCTCTGTTCTCCCAGGGTTAGAGTCCTGAGCCCTGCCCTCCCAGGGTTAGAGTCCTGGGCCCTGCACTCCCAAAGTTAGAGTCCTGGGCCCTGTTCTCCCAGGGTTAGAGTCCTGAGCCCTGTTCTCCCAGGGTTAGAGTCCTGGGCCCTGCCCTCCCTGGGTTAGAGTCCTGGGCCCTGGGGTAAGAGTCCTGGGCCCTGCCCTCCCAGGGTTAGAGTCCTGGTCCCTGCCATCCCAGGGTTAGAGTCCTGGGCCCTGCCCTCCCAGGGTTAGAGTCCTGGGCCCTGCCATCCCAGGGTTAGAGTCCTGAGCCCTGCCCTCCCAGGGTTAGAATCCTGGGCCCTGGGGTTAGAGTCCTGGGCCCTGCCCTCCCAGGGTTAGAGTCCTGGGCCCTGCCCTCCCAGGGTTAGAGTCCTGGGCCCTGTTCTCCCAGGGTTAGAGTCCTGAGCCCTGTTCTCCCAGGGTTAGAGTACTGGGCCCTGCCCTCCTAGGGTTAGTGTCCTGGGCCCTGCCATCACAGGGTTAGAGTCTTGGGCCCTGGGGTTAGAGTCCTGGGCCCTGCCCTCCCAGGGTCAGAGTCCTGAGACCTGCCCTCCCAGGGTTAGAGTACTGGGCCCTGGGGTTAGAGTCCTGGGCTTTGCCCTCCCAGGGTCAGAGACCTGGGCCCTGGGATAAGAGTCCTGGGCCCTGCCCTCCCAGGGTTAGAGTCCTGGGCCCTGCCCTCCCAGGGTCAGAGTCCTGAGACCTGCCCTCCCAGGGTTAGAGTATTGGGCCCTGTTCTCCCAGGGTTAGAGTTCTGGGCCCTGTTCTCCCTGGTTTAGAGTCCAGCGCCCTCTTCTCCCAGGGTCAGTGTCCTGGGCCCTGCCCTCCCAAGATGAGAGTCCTGGGCCCTGTTCTCCCAGGGTTAGAGTCCTGCGCGCTGCCCTCCCAGGGTTAGAGTCCTGGGCCCTGTTCTCCCAGGGTTAGAGTCCTGAGCGCTGCCCTCCCAGGGTTAGAGTCCTGGGCCCTGTTCTCCCAGGATTAGAGTCCTGAGCGCTGCCCTCCCAGGGTTAGAGTCCTGGGCCCTGTTCTCCCAGGATTAGAGTCCTGAGCACTGCCCTCCCAGGGTTAGAGTCCTGAGCCGTGCCCTCCCAGGGTTAGAGTCCTGGGCCCTGCCCTCCCGGGGTTAGAGTCCTGAGTCCTGCCCTCCCAGGGTTAGAGTATTGCGTCCTGTTCTCCCAGGGTTAGAGTCCTGCATCCTGTTCTCCCAGGGTCAGAGTCCTGGGCCCTGCCCTCCCAGGGTTAGAGTATTGCGTCCTGTTCTCCCAGGGTTAGAGTCCTGCATCCTGTTCTCCCAGCGTCAGAGTCCTGGGCCCTGCCCTCCCAGGGTTAGAGTCCTGGGCCCTGTTCTCCCAGGGTTAGAGTCCTGAGCGCTGCCCTCCCAGGGTTAGAGTCCTGGGCTCTGTTCTCCCAGCATTAGAGTCCTGAGCGCTGCCCTCCCAGGGTAAGAGTCCTGAGCCCTGCCCTCCCAGGGTCAGAGTCCTGGGCCCTGCCCTCCCAGGGTTAGAGTCCTGGGCCCTGCCCTCCCAGGGTTAGAGTCCTGAGCCCTGCCCTCCCAGGGTTAGAGTCCTGGGCCCTGCACTCCCAAAGTTAGAGTCCTGGGCCCTGTTCTCCCAGGGTTAGAGTCCTGAGCCCTGTTCTCCCAGGGTTAGAGTCCTGGGCCCTGCCCTCCCAGTGTTAGAGTCCTGGGCCCTGGGGTTAGAGTCCTGGGCCCTGCCCTCCCAGGGTTAGAGTCCTGGTCCCTGCCATCCCAGGGTTAGAGTCTTGGGCCCTGCCCTCCCAGGGTTAGAGTCCTGGGCCCTGCCATCCCAGGGTTAGAGTCCTGGGCCCTGCCCTCCCAGGGTTAGAATCCTGGGCCCTGGGGTTAGAGTCCTGGGCCCTGCCCTCCCAGGGTTAGAGTCCTGGGCCCTGCCCTCCCAGGGTTAGAGTCCTGGGCCCTGTTCTCCCAGGGTTAGAGTCCTGAGCCCTGTTCTCCCAGGGTTAGAGTACTGAGCCCTGGGGTTAGAGTCCTGGGCTTTGCCCTCCCAGGGTCAGAGACCTGGGCCCTGGGATAAGAGTCCTGGGCCCTGCCCTCCCAGGGTTAGAGTCCTGGGCCCTGCCCTCCCAGGGTCAGAGTCCTGAGACCTGCCCTCCCAAGGGTTAGAGTATTGGGCCCTGTTCTCCCAGGGTTAGAGTTCTGGGCCCTGTTCTCCCAGGTTTAGAGTCCAACGCCCTCTTCTCCCAGGGTCAGTGTCCTGGGCCCTGCCCTCCCAGGGTTAGAATCCTGGGCCCTGTTCTCCCAGGGTTAGAGTCCTGAGCACTGCCCTCCCAGGGTTAGAGTCCTGGGCCCTGCACTCCCAGGGTTAGAGTCCTGGGCCCTGTTCTCCCAGCATTAGAGTCCAGAGCGCTGCCCTCTCAGGGTTAGAGTCCTGAGCCCTGCCCTCCCAGGGTCAGAGTCCTTGGCCCTGCCCTCCCAGGGTTAGAGTCCTGAGCCCTGCCCTCCCAGGGTTAGAGTCCTGGGCCCTGCACTCCCAAAGTTAGAGTCCTGGGCCCTGTTCTCCCAGGGTTAGAGTCCTGAGCCCTGTTCTCCCAGGATTAGAGTCCTGGGCCCTGCCATCCCAGCGTTAGAGTCCTGGGCCCTGGGGTTAGAGTCCTGGGCCCCGCCCTCCCAGGGTTACAGTCCTGGGCCCTGGGGTTAGAGTCCTGGGCCCTGCCATCCCAGGGTTAGAGTCCTCTCCCCTGCCTTCCCAGGGATAGAGTCCTGGGCCCTGTTCTCCCAGGGATAGAGTCCTGGGCCCTGTTCTCCCAGGGTTAGAATCCTGGGCCCTGCCCTCCCAGGGTTAGAGTCCTGGTCCCTGCCATCCCAGGTTTAGAGTCCTGGGCCCTGCCCTCCCAGGGTTAGAGTCCTGGGCCCTGCCATCCCAGGGTTAGAGTCCTGGGCCCTGCCCTCCCAGGGTTAGAGTCCTGGGCCCTGGGTTTAGAGTCCGGGGCCCTGCCCTCCCAGGGTTAGAGTCCTGGGCCCTGCCCTCCTAGGGTTATAGTCCTGGGCTCTGGGGTTAGAGTCCTGGGCCCTGCCCTGCCATGGTCAGAGACCTGGGCCCTGGGATTAGAGTCCTGGGCCCTGCCCTCCCAGGGTTAGAGTCCTGGGCCCTGCCCTCCCAGGGTCAGAGTCCTGAGACCTGCCCTCCCAGGGTTAGAGTACTGGGCCCTGTTCTCCCAGGGTTAGAGTTCTGGGCACTGTTCTCCCAGGTTTAGAGTCCTGCGCCCTGTTCTCCCAGGGTCAGAGTCCTGGGCCTTGCCCTCCCAGGGTTAGAGTCCTGGGCCCTGTTCTCCCAGGGTTAGAGTCCTGAGCCCTGCCCTCCCAGGGTTAGAGTCCTGGGCCCTGCCCTCCCAAAGTTAGACTCCTGGGCCCTGTTCTCCCATGGTTAGATTCCTGGGCCCTCCCCTCCCAGGGTTAGAGTCCTGGGCCCTGCCCTCCCAGGGTTAGAGTCCTGAGCCCTGCCCTCCCAGGGTTACAGTCCTGGGATCTGTTCTCCCAGGGTTAGAGTCCTGAGCCCTGCCCTCCCAGGGCTAGAGTCCTGGGCACTATTCTCCCAGGGTTAGAGTCCTGGGCCCTGGGGTTAGAGTCCTGGGCCCTGCCCTCCCAGGGTTAGAGTCCTGGTCCCTGCCATCCCAGGGTTAGAGTCCTGGGCCCTGCCCTCCCAGGGTTAGAGTCCTGGGCCCTGCCATCCCAGGGTTAGAGTCCTGGGCCCTGCCCTCCCAGGGTTAGAATCCTGGGCCCTGGGGTTAGAGTGCTGGGCCCTGACCTCCCAGGGTTAGAGTCCTGGGCTCTGTTCTCCCAGGGTTAGAGTCCTGAGCCCTGCCCTCCCAAGGTTAGAGTCCTGGGCCCTGCACTCCCAAAGTTAGAGTCCTGGGCCCTGTTCTCCCAGGGTTAGAGTCCTGAGCCCTGTTCTCCCAGGGTTAGAGTCCTGGGCCCTGCCCTCCCAGGGTTAGAGTCCTGGGCCCTGGGGTTAGAGTCCTGGTGCCCCGCCCTCCCAGGGTTAGAGTCCTGGGCCCTGGGGTTAGAGTCCTGGGCCCTGTCCTCCCAAAGTTAGAGTCCTGGGACCTGCCATCCCAGGGTTAGAGTCCTGGGCCCTGCCCTCCCAGGGATAGGGTCCTGGGCATTGTTCTCCCAGGGATAGAGTCCTGGGCCCTGTTCTCCCAGGGTTAGAATCCTGGGCCCTGCCCTCCCAGGGTTAGAGTCCTGGGCACTATTCTCCCAGGGTTAGAGTCCTGGGCCCTGGGGTTAGAGTCCTGGGCCCTGCCCTCCCAGGGTTAGAGTCCTGGTCCCTGCCATCCCAGGGTTAGAGTCCTGGGCCCTGCCCTCCCAGGGTTAGAGTCCTGGTCCCTGCCATCCCAGGGTTAGAGTCCTGGGCCCTGCCCTCCCAGGGTTAGAGTCCTGGGCCCTGCCATCCCAGGGTTAGAGTCCTGGGCCCTGCCCTCCCAGGGTTAGAATCCTGGGCCCTGGGGTTAGAGTGCTGGGCCCTGACCTCCCAGGGTTAGAGTCCTGGGCCCTGCCCTCCCAGGGTTAGAGTCCTGGGCCCTGCCCTCCCAGGGTTAGAGTCCTGAGCCCTGCCCTCCCAGGGTTAGAGTCCTGGGCTCTGTTCTCCCAGGGTTAGAGTCCTGAGCCCTGCCCTCCCAGGGTTAGAGTCCTGGGCCCTGCACTCCCAAAGTTAGAGTCCTGGGCCCTGTTCTCCCAGGGTTAGAGTCCTGAGCCCTGTTCTCCCAGGGTTAGAGTCCTGGGCCCTGCCCTCCCAGGGTTAGAGTCCTGGGCCCTGGGGTTAGAGTCCTGGGCCCCGCCCTCCCAGGGTTAGAGTCCTGGGCCCTGGGGTTAGAGTCCTGGGCCCTGCCCTCCCAAACTTAGAGTCCTGGGCCCTGCCATCCCAGGGTTAGAGTCCTGGGCCCTGCCCTCCCAGGGATAGAGTCCTGGGCCTTGTTCTCCCAGGGATAGAGTCCTGGGCCCTGTTCTCCCAGGGTTAGAATCCTGGGCCCTGCCCTCCCAGGGTTAGAGTCCTGGGCACTATTCTCCCAGGGTTAGAGTCCTGGGCCCTGGGCATAGAGTCCTGGGCCCTGCCCTCCCAGGGTTAGAGTCCTGGGCCCTGCCATCCCAGGGTTAGAGTCCTGGGCCCTGCCCTCCCAGGGTTAGAGTCCTGGTCCCTGCCATCCCAGGGTTGGAGTCCTGGGCCCTGCCCTCCCAGGGTTAGAGTCCTGGGCCCTGCCATCCCAGGGTTAGAGTCCTGGGCCCTGCCCTCCCAGGGTTAGAATCCTGGGCCCTGGGGTTAGAGTGCTGGGCCCTGACCTCCCAGGGTTAGAGTCCTGGGCCCTGCCCTCCCAGGGTTAGAGTCCTGGGCCCTGCCCTCCCAGGGTTAGAGTCCTGTGCCCTGCCCTCCCAGGGTTAGAGTCCTGAGCCCTGCCCTCCCAGGGTTAGAGTCCTGGGCTCTGTTCTCCCAGGGTTAGAGTCCTGAGCCCTGCCCTCCCAGGGTTAGAGTCCTGGGCCCTGCACTCCCAAAGTTAGAGTCCTGGGCCCTGTTCTCCCAGGGTTAGAGTCCTGAGCCCTGTTCTCCCAGGGTTAGAGTCCTGGGCCCTGCCCTCCCAGGGTTAGAGTCCTGGGCCCTGGGGTTAGAGTCCTGGGCCCCGCCCTCCCAGGGTTAGAGTCCTGGGCCCTGGGGTTAGAGTCCTGGGCCCTGCCCTCCCAAACTTAGAGTCCTGGGCCCTGCCATCCCAGGGTTAGAGTCCTGGGCCCTGCCCTCCCAGGGATAGAGTCCTGGGCCTTGTTCACCCAGGGATAGAGTCCTGGGCCCTGTTCTCCCAGGGTTAGAATCCTGGGCCCTGCCATCCCAGGGTTAGAGTCCTGGGCACTATTCTCCCAGGGTTAGAGTCCTGGGCCCTGGGCATAGAGTCCTGGGCCCTGCCCTCCCAGGGTTAGAGTCCTGGGCCCTGCCATCCCAGGGTTAGAGTCCTGGGCCCTGCCCTCCCAGGGTTAGAGACCTGGGCCCTGCCCTCCCAGGGTTAGAGTCCTGGGCCCTGGGGTTAGAGTCCTGGGCCCTGCCCTTCCAGGGTTAGAGTCCTGGGCCCTGCCATCACAGGTTTAGAGTCCTGGGCCCTGCCATCCAGGGTTTGAGTCCTGGGCCCTGCCCTCCCAGGGATAGAGTCCTGGGCCCTGTTCTCCCAGGGTTAGAATCCTGGGCTCTGCCCTCCCAGGGTTAGAGTCCTGGGCCCTGTTCTCCCAGGGTGAGAGTCCTGAGCCCTGTTCTCCCAGGGTTAGAGTCCTGGGCCCTGCCCTCCCAGGGTTAGAGTCCTGGGCCCTGGGGTTAGAGTCCTGGGCCCCGCCCTCCCAGGGTTAGAGTCCTGGGCCCTGGGGTTAGAGTCCTGGGCCCTGCCCTCCCAAAGTTAGAGTCCTGGGCCCTGCCATCCCAGGGTTAGAGTCCTGGGCCCTGCCCTCCCAGGGATAGAGTCCTGGGCCCTGTTCTCCCAGGGATAGATTCCTGGGCCCTGTTCTCCCAGGGTTAGAATCCTGGGCCGTGCCCTCCCAGGGTTAGAGTCCTGGGCACTATTCTCCCAGGGTTAGAGTCCTGGGCCCTGGGGTTAGAGTCCTGGGCCCTGCCCTCCCAGGGTTAGAGTCCTGGTCCCTGCCATCCCAGGGTTAGAGTCCTGGGCCCTGCCCTCCCAAGGTTAGAGTCCTGGGCTCTGCCATCCCAGGGTTAGAGTCCTGTGCCCTGCCCTCCCAGGGTTAGAATCCTGGGCCCTGGGGTTAGAGTCCTGGGCCCTGACCTCCCAGGGTTAGAGTCCTGGGCCCTGCCCTCCCAGGGTTAGAGTCCTGGGCCCTGCCCTCCCAGGGTTAGAGTCCTGGGCCCTGACATCACAGGTTTAGAGTCCTGGGCCCTGCCATCCAGGGTTTGAGTCCTGGGCCCCGCCCTCCCAGGGATAGAGTCCTGGGCCCTGTTCTCCCAGGGTTAGAATCCTGGGCTCTGCCCTCCCAGGGTTAGAGTCCTGGGCCCTGTTCTCCCAGGGTTAGAGTCCTGAGCCCTGTTCTCCCAGGGTTAGAGTCCTGGGCCCTGCCCTCCCAGGGTTAGAGTCCTGGGCCCTGGGGTTAGAGTCCTGGTGCCCCGCCCTCCCAGGGTTAGAGTCCTGGGCCCTGGGGTTAGAGTCCTGGGCCCTGTCCTCCCAAAGTTAGAGTCCTGGGCCCTGCCATCCCAGGGTTAGAGTCCTGGGCCCTGCCCTCCCAGGGATAGGGTCCTGGGCATTGTTCTCCCAGGGATAGAGTCCTGGGCCCTGTTCTCCCAGGGTTAGAATCCTGGGCCCTGCCCTCCCAGGGTTAGAGTCCTGGGCACTATTCTCCCAGGGTTAGAGTCCTGGGCCCTGGGGTTAGAGTCCTGGGCCCTGCCCTCCCAGGGTTAGAGTCCTGGTCCCTGCCATCCCAGGGTTAGAGTCCTGGGCCCTGCCCTCCCAGGGTTAGAGTCCTGGGCCCTGCCATCCCAGGGTTAGAGTCCTGGGCCCTGCCCTCCCAGGGTTAGAATCCTGGGCCCTGGGGTTAGAGTGCTGGGCCCTGACCTCCCAGGGTTAGAGTCCTGGGCCCTGCCCTCCCAGGGTTAGAGTTATGGGCCCTGCCCTCCCAGGGTTAGAGTCCTGAGCCCTGCCCTCCCAGGGTTAGAGTCCTGGGCTCTGTTCTCCCAGGGTTAGAGTCCTGAGCCCTGCCCTCCCAGGGTTAGAGTCCTGGGCCCTGCACTCCCAAAGTTAGAGTCCTGGGCCCTGTTCTCCCAGGGTTAGAGTCCTGAGCCCTGTTCTCCCAGGGTTAGAGTCCTGGGCCCTGCCCTCCCAGGGTTCGAGTCCTGGGCCCTGGGGTTAGAGTCCTGGGCCCCGCCCTCCCAGGGTTAGAGTCCTGGGCCCTGGGGTTAGAGTCCTGGGCCCTGCCCTCCCAAACTTAGAGTCCTGGGCCCTGCCATCCCAGGGTTAGAGTCCTGGGCCCTGCCCTCCCAGGGATAGAGTCCTGGGCCTTGTTCTCCCAGGGATAGAGTCCTGGGCCCTGTTCTCCCAGGGTTAGAATCCTGGGCCCTGCCCTCCCAGGGTTAGAGTCCTGGGCACTATTCTCCCAGGGTTAGAGTCCTGGGCCCTGGGCATAGAGTCCTGGGCCCTGCCCTCCCAGGGTTAGAGTCCTGGGCCCTGCCATCCCAGGGTAAGAGTCCTGGGCCCTGCCCTCCCAGGGTTAGAGTCCTGGTCCCTGCCATCCCAGGGTTAGAGTCCTGGGCCCTGCCCTCCCAGGGTTAGAGTCCTGGGCCCTGCCATCCCAGGGTTAGAGTCCTGGGCCCTGCCCTCCCAGGGTTAGAATCCTGGGCCCTGGGGTTAGAGTGCTGGGCCCTGACCTCCCAGGGTTAGAGTCCTGGGCCCTGCCCTCCCAGGGTTAGAGTCCTGGGCCCTGCCCTCCCAGGGTTAGAGTCCTGTGCCCTGCCCTCCCAGGGTTAGAGTCCTGGGCTCTGTTCTCCCAGGGTTAGAGTCCTGAGCCCTGCCCTCCCAGGGTTAGAGTCCTGGGCCCTGCACTCCCAAAGTTAGAGTCCTGGGCCCTGTTCTCCCAGGGTTAGAGTCCTGAGCCCTGTTCTCCCAGGGTTAGAGTCCTGGGCCCTGCCCTCCCAGGGTTAGAGTCCTGGGCCCTGGGGTTAGAGTCCTGGGCCCCGCCCTCCCAGGGTTAGAGTCCTGGGCCCTGGGGTTAGAGTCCTGGGCCCTGCCCTCCCAAACTTAGAGTCCTGGGCCCTGCCATCCCAGGGTTAGAGTCCTGGGCCCTGCCCTCCCAGGGATAGAGTCCTGGGCCTTGTTCACCCAGGGATAGAGTCCTGGGCCCTGTTCTCCCAGGGTTAGAATCCTGGGCCCTGCCCTCCCAGGGTTAGAGTCCTGGGCACTATTCTCCCAGGGTTAGAGTCCTGGGCCCTGGGCATAGAGTCCTGGGCCCTGCCCTCCCAGGGTTAGAGTCCTGGGCCCTGCCATCCCAGGGTTAGAGTCCTGGGCCCTGCCCTCCCAGGGTTAGAGACCTGGGCCCTGCCCTCCCAGGGTTAGAGTCCTGGGCCCTGGGGTTAGAGTCCTGGGCCCTGCCCTTCCAGGGTTAGAGTCCTGGGCCCTGCCATCACAGGTTTAGAGTCCTGGGCCCTGCCATCCAGGGTTTGAGTCCTGGGCCCTGCCCTCCCAGGGATAGAGTCCTGGGCCCTGTTCTCCCAGGGTTAGAATCCTGGGCTCTGCCCTCCCAGGGTTAGAGTCCTGGGCCCTGTTCTCCCAGGGTGAGAGTCCTGAGCCCTGTTCTCCCAGGGTTAGAGTCCTGGGCCCTGCCCTCCCAGGGTTAGAGTCCTGGGCCCTGGGGTTAGAGTCCTGGGCCCCGCCCTCCCAGGGTTAGAGTCCTGGGCCCTGGGGTTAGAGTCCTGGGCCCTGCCCTCCCAAAGTTAGAGTCCTGGGCCCTGCCATCCCAGGGTTAGAGTCCTGGGCCCTGCCCTCCCAGGGATAGAGTCCTGGGCCTTGTTCTCCCAGGGATAGATTCCTGGGCCCTGTTCTCCCAGGGTTAGAATCCTGGGCCCTGCCCTCCCAGGGTTAGAGTCCTGGGCACTATTCTCCCAGGGTTAGAGTCCTGGGCCCTGGGGTTAGAGTCCTGGGCCCTGCCCTCCCAGGGTTAGAGTCCTGGTCCCTGCCATCCCAGGGTTAGAGTCCTGGGCCCTGCCCTCCCAGGGTTAGAGTCCTGGGCCCTGCCATCCCAGGGTTAGAGTCCTGGGCCCTGCCCTCCCAGGGTTAGAATCCTGGGCCCTGGGGTTAGAGTCCTGGGCCCTGCCCTCCCAGGGTTAGAGTCCTGGGCCCTGCCCTCCCAGGGTTAGAGTCCTGGGCCCTGCCCTCCCAGGGTTAGAGTCCTGGGCCCTGACATCACAGGTTTAGAGTCCTGGGCCCTGCCATCCAGGGTTTGAGTCCTGGGCCCCGCCCTCCCAGGGATAGAGTCCTGGGCCCTGTTCTCCCAGGGTTAGAATCCTGGGCTCTGCCCTCCCAGGGTTAGAGTCCTGGGCCCTGTTCTCCCAGGGTTAGAGTCCTGAGCCCTGTTCTCCCAGGGTTAGAGTCCTGGGCCCTGCCCTCCCAGGGTTAGAGTCCTGGGCCCTGGGGTTAGAGTCCTGGGCCCCGCCCTCCCAGGGTTAGAGTCCTGGGCCCTGGGGTTAGAGTCCTGGGCCCTGCCCTCCCAAAGTTAGAGTCCTGGGCCCTGCCATCCCAGGGTTAGAGTCCTGGGCCCTGCCCTCCCAGGGTTAGAGTCCTGGGCCCTGCCATCCCAGGGTTAGAGTCCTGGGCCCTGCCCTCCCAGGGTTAGAATCCTGGGCCCTGGGGTTAGAGTCCTGGGCCCTGCCCTCCCAGGGTTAGAGTCCTGGGCCCTGCCCTCCCAGGGTTAGAGTCCTGGGCCCTGCCCTCCCAGGGTTAGAGTCCTGGGCCCTGCCATCACAGGTTTAGAGTCCTGGGCCCTGCCATCCAGGGTTTGAGTCCTGGGCCCCGCCCTCCCAGGGATAGAGTCCTGGGCCCTGTTCTCCCAGGGTTAGAATCCTGGGCTCTGCCCTCCCAGGGTTAGAGTCCTGGGCCCTGTTCTCCCAGGGTTAGAGTCCTGAGCCCTGTTCTCCCAGGGTTAGAGTCCTGGGCCCTGCCCTCCCAGGGTTAGAGTCCTGGGCCCTGGGGTTAGAGTCCTGGGCCCCGCCCTCCCAGGGTTAGAGTCCTGGGCCCTGGGGTTAGAGTCCTGGGCCCTGCCCTCCCAAAGTTAGAGTCCTGGGCCCTGCCATCCCAGGGTTAGAGTCCTGGGCCCTGCCCTCCCAGGGATAGAGTCCTGGGCCTTGTTCTCCCAGGGATAGATTCCTGGGCCCTGTTCTCCCAGGGTTAGAATCCTGGGCCCTGCCCTCCCAGGGTTAGAGTCCTGGGCACTATTCTCCCAGGGTTAGAGTCCTGGGCCCTGGGGTTAGAGTCCTGGGCCCTGCCCTCCCAGGATTAGAGTCCTGGGCCCTGCCCTCCCAGGGATAGAGTCCTGGGCCTTGTTCTCCCAGGGATAGATTCCTGGGCCCTGTTCTCCCAGGGTTAGAATCCTGGGCCCTGCCCTCCCAGGGTTAGAGTCCTGGGCACTATTCTCCCAGGGTTAGAGTCCTGGGCCCAGGGGTTAGAGTCCTGGGCCCTGCCGTCCCCGGGTTAGAGTCCTGGTCCCTGCCATCCCAGGGTTAGAGTCCTGGGCCCTGCCCTCCCAGGGTTAGAGTCCTGGGCCCTGCCATCCCAGGGTTAGAGACCTGGGCCCTGCCCTCCCAGGGTTAGAATCCTGGGCCCTGGGGTTAGAGTCCTGGGCCCTGCCCTCCCAGGGTTAGAGTCCTGGGCCCTGCCCTCCCAGGGTTAGAGTCCTGGGCCCTGCCCTCCCAGGGTTAGAGTCCTGGGCCCTGCCATCACAGGTTTAGTGTCCTGGGCCCCGCCCTCCCAGGGATAGAGTCCTGGGCCCTGTTCTCCCAGGGTTAGAATCCTGGGCTCTGCCCTCCCAGGGTTAGAGTCCTGGGCCCTGTTCTCCCAGGGTTAGAGTCCTGAGCCCTGTTCTCCCAGGGTTAGAGTCCTGGGCCCTGCCCTCCCAGGGTTAGAGTCCTGGACCCTGGGGTTAGAGTCCTGGGCCCCGCCCTCCCAGGGTTAGAGTCCTGGGCCCTGCCCTCCCAGGGTTAGAGTCCTGGGCCCTGCCCTCCCAGGGTTAGAGTCCTGGGCCCTGGGGTTAGAGTCCTGGGCCCTGCCCTTCCAGGGTTAGAGTCCTGGGCCCTGCCATCACAGGTTTAGAGTCCTGGGCCCTGCCATCCAGGGTTTGAGTCCTGGGCCCTGCCCTCCCAGGGATAGAGTCCTGGGCCCTGTTCTCCCAGGGTTAGAATCCTGGGCTCTGCCCTCCCAGGGTTAGAGTCCTGGGCCCTGTTCTCCCAGGGTGAGAGTCCTGAGCCCTGTTCTCCCAGGGTTAGAGTCCTGGGCCCTGCCCTCCCAGGGTTAGAGTCCTGGGCCCTGGGGTTAGAGTCCTGGGCCCCGCCCTCCCAGGGTTAGAGTCCTGGGCCCTGGGGTTAGAGTCCTGGGCCCTGCCCTCCCAAAGTTAGAGTCCTGGGCCCTGCCATCCCAGGGTTAGAGTCCTGGGCCCTGCCCTCCCAGGGATAGAGTCCTGGGCCTTGTTCTCCCAGGGATAGATTCCTGGGCCCTGTTCTCCCAGGGTTAGAATCCTGGGCCCTGCCCTCCCAGGGTTAGAGTCCTGGGCACTATTCTCCCAGGGTTAGAGTCCTGGGCCCTGGGGTTAGAGTCCTGGGCCCTGCCCTCCCAGGGTTAGAGTCCTGGTCCCTGCCATCCCAGGGTTAGAGTCCTGGGCCCTGCCCTCCCAGGGTTAGAGTCCTGGGCCCTGCCATCCCAGGGTTAGAGTCCTGGGCCCTGCCCTCCCAGGGTTAGAATCCTGGGCCCTGGGGTTAGAGTCCTGGGCCCTGCCCTCCCAGGGTTAGAGTCCTGGGCCCTGCCCTCCCAGGGTTAGAGTCCTGGGCCCTGCCCTCCCAGGGTTAGAGTCCTGGGCCCTGACATCACAGGTTTAGAGTCCTGGGCCCTGCCATCCAGGGTTTGAGTCCTGGGCCCCGCCCTCCCAGGGATAGAGTCCTGGGCCCTGTTCTCCCAGGGTTAGAATCCTGGGCTCTGCCCTCCCAGGGTTAGAGTCCTGGGCCCTGTTCTCCCAGGGTTAGAGTCCTGAGCCCTGTTCTCCCAGGGTTAGAGTCCTGGGCCCTGCCCTCCCAGGGCTAGAGTCCTGGGCCCTGGGGTTAGAGTCCTGGGCCCCGCCCTCCCAGGGTTAGAGTCCTGGGCCCTGGGGTTAGAGTCCTGGGCCCTGCCCTCCCAAAGTTAGAGTCCTGGGCCCTGCCATCCCAGGGTTAGAGTCCTGGGCCCTGCCCTCCCAGGGTTAGAGTCCTGGGCCCTGCCATCCCAGGGTTAGAGTCCTGGGCCCTGCCCTCCCAGGGTTAGAATCCTGGGCCCTGGGGTTAGAGTCCTGGGCCCTGCCCTCCCAGGGTTAGAGTCCTGGGCCCTGCCCTCCCAGGGTTAGAGTCCTGGGCCCTGCCCTCCCAGGGTTAGAGTCCTGGGCCCTGCCATCACAGGTTTAGAGTCCTGGGCCCTGCCATCCAGGGTTTGAGTCCTGGGCCCCGCCCTCCCAGGGATAGAGTCCTGGGCCCTGTTCTCCCAGTGTTAGAATCCTGGGCTCTGCCCTCCCAGGGTTAGAGTCCTGGGCCCTGTTCTCCCAGGGTTAGAGTCCTGAGCCCTGTTCTCCCAGGGTTAGAGTCCTGGGCCCTGCCCTCCCAGGGTTAGAGTCCTGGGCCCTGGGGTTAGAGTCCTGGGCCCCGCCCTCCCAGGGTTAGAGTCCTGGGCCCTGGGGTTAGAGTCCTGGGCCCTGCCCTCCCAAAGTTAGAGTCCTGGGCCCTGCCATCCCAGGGTTAGAGTCCTGGGCCCTGCCCTCCCAGGGATAGAGTCCTGGGCCTTGTTCTCCCAGGGATAGATTCCTGGGCCCTGTTCTCCCAGGGTTAGAATCCTGGGCCCTGCCCTCCCAGGGTTAGAGTCCTGGGCACTATTCTCCCAGGGTTAGAGTCCTGGGCCCTGGGGTTAGAGTCCTGGGCCCTGCCCTCCCAGGATTAGAGTCCTGGGCCCTGCCCTCCCAGGGATAGAGTCCTGGGCCTTGTTCTCCCAGGGATAGATTCCTGGGCCCTGTTCTCCCAGGGTTAGAATCCTGGGCCCTGCCCTCCCAGGGTTAGAGTCCTGGGCACTATTCTCCCAGGGTTAGAGTCCTGGGCCCTGGGGTTAGAGTCCTGGGCCCTGCCGTCCCCGGGTTAGAGTCCTGGTCCCTGCCATCCCAGGGTTAGAGTCCTGGGCCCTGCCCTCCCAGGGTTAGAGTCCTGGGCCCTGCCATCCCAGGGTTAGAGTCCTGGGCCCTGCCCTCCAAGGGTTAGAATCCTGGGCCCTGGGGTTAGAGTCCTGGGCCCTGCCCTCCCAGGGTTAGAGTCCTGGGCCCTGCCCTCCCAGGGTTAGAGTCCTGGGCCCTGCCCTCCCAGGGTTAGAGTCCTGGGCCCTGCCATCACAGGTTTAGTGTCCTGGGCCCCGCCCTCCCAGGGATAGAGTCCTGGGCCCTGTTCTCCCAGGGTTAGAATCCTGGGCTCTGCCCTCCCAGGGTTAGAGTCCTGGGCCCTGTTCTCCCAGGGTTAGAGTCCTGAGCCCTGTTCTCCCAGGGTTAGAGTCCTGGGCCCTGCCCTCCCAGGGTTAGAGTCCTGGGCCCTGGGGTTAGAGTCCTGGGCCCCGCCCTCCCAGGGTTAGAGTCCTGGGCCCTGCCCTCCCAGGGTTAGAGTCCTGGGCCCTGCCCTCCCAGGGTTAGAGTCCTGGGCCCTGCCCTCCCAGGGTCAGAGTCCTGGGCCCTGTTCTCCCAGGGTTAGAATCCTGGGCTCTGCCCTCCCAGGGTTAGAGTCCTGGGCCCTGTTCTCCCAGGGTGAGAGTCCTGAGCCCTGCCCTCCCAGGGTTAGAGTCCTGGGCCCTGTTCTCCCAGGGTTAGAGTCCTGAGCCCTGTTCTCCCAGGGTTAGAGTCCTGGGCCCTGCCCTCCCAGGGTTAGAGTCCTGGACCCTGGGGTTAGAGTCCTGGGCCCCGCCCTCCCAGGGTTAGAGTCCTGGGCCCTGCCCTCCCAGGGTTAGAGTCCTGGGCCCTGCCCTCCCAGGGTTAGAGTCCTGGGCCCTGGGGTTAGAGTCCTGGGCCCTGCCCTTCCAGGGTTAGAGTCCTGGGCCCTGCCATCACAGGTTTAGAGTCCTGGGCCCTGCCATCCAGGGTTTGAGTCCTGGGCCCTGCCCTCCCAGGGATAGAGTCCTGGGCCCTGTTCTCCCAGGGTTAGAATCCTGGGCTCTGCCCTCCCAGGGTTAGAGTCCTGGGCCCTGTTCTCCCAGGGTGAGAGTCCTGAGCCCTGTTCTCCCAGGGTTAGAGTCCTGGGCCCTGCCCTCCCAGGGTTAGAGTCCTGGGCCCTGGGGTTAGAGTCCTGGGCCCCGCCCTCCCAGGGTTAGAGTCCTGGGCCCTGGGGTTAGAGTCCTGGGCCCTGCCCTCCCAAAGTTAGAGTCCTGGGCCCTGCCATCCCAGGGTTAGAGTCCTGGGCCCTGCCCTCCCAGGGATAGAGTCCTGGGCCTTGTTCTCCCAGGGATAGATTCCTGGGCCCTGTTCTCCCAGGGTTAGAATCCTGGGCCCTGCCCTCCCAGGGTTAGAGTCCTGGGCACTATTCTCCCAGGGTTAGAGTCCTGGGCCCTGGGGTTAGAGTCCTGGGCCCTGCCCTCCCAGGGTTAGAGTCCTGGTCCCTGCCATCCCAGGGTTAGAGTCCTGGGCCCTGCCCTCCCAGGGTTAGAGTCCTGGGCCCTGCCATCCCAGGGTTAGAGTCCTGGGCCCTGCCCTCCCAGGGTTAGAATCCTGGGCCCTGGGGTTAGAGTCCTGGGCCCTGCCCTCCCAGGGTTAGAGTCCTGGGCCCTGCCCTCCCAGGGTTAGAGTCCTGGGCCCTGCCCTCCCAGGGTTAGAGTCCTGGGCCCTGCCATCACAGGTTTAGAGTCCTGGGCCCTGCCATCCAGGGTTTGAGTCCTGGGCCCCGCCCTCCCAGGGATAGAGTCCTGGGCCCTGTTCTCCCAGGGTTAGAATCCTGGGCTCTGCCCTCCCAGGGTTAGAGTCCTGGGCCCTGTTCTCCCAGGGTTAGAGTCCTGAGCCCTGTTCTCCCAGGGTTAGAGTCCTGGGCCCTGCCCTCCCAGGGTTAGAGTCCTGGGCCCTGGGGTTAGAGTCCTGGGCCCCGCCCTCCCAGGGTTAGAGTCCTGGACCCTGGGGTTAGAGTCCTGGGCCCTGCCCTCCCAAAGTTAGAGTCCTGGGCCCTGCCATCCCAGGGTTAGAGTCCTGGGCCCTGCCCTCCCAGGGTTAGAGTCCTGGGCCCTGCCATCCCAGGGTTAGAGTCCTGGGCCCTGCCCTCCCAGGGTTAGAATCCTGGGCCCTGGGGTTAGAGTCCTGGGCCCTGCCCTCCCAGGGTTAGAGTCCTGGGCCCTGCCCTCCCTGGGTTAGAGTCCTGGGCCCTGCCCTCCCAGGGTTAGAGTCCTGGGCCCTGCCATCACAGGTTTAGAGTCCTGGGCCCTGCCATCCAGGGTTTGAGTCCTGGGCCCCGCCCTCCCAGGGATAGAGTCCTGGGCCCTGTTCTCCCAGGGTTAGAATCCTGGGCTCTGCCCTCCCAGGGTTAGAGTCCTGGGCCCTGTTCTCCCAGGGTTAGAGTCCTGAGCCCTGTTCTCCCAGGGTTAGAGTCCTGGGCCCTGCCCTCCCAGGGTTAGAGTCCTGGGCCCTGGGGTTAGAGTCCTGGGCCCCGCCCTCCCAGGGTTAGAGTCCTGGGCCCTGGGGTTAGAGTCCTGGGCCCTGCCCTCCCAAAGTTAGAGTCCTGGGCCCTGCCATCCCAGGGTTAGAGTCCTGGGCCCTGCCCTCCCAGGGATAGAGTCCTGGGCCTTGTTCTCCCAGGGATAGATTCCTGGGCCCTGTTCTCCCAGGGTTAGAATCCTGGGCCCTGCCCTCCCAGGGTTAGAGTCCTGGGCACTATTCTCCCAGGGTTAGAGTCCTGGGCCCTGGGGTTAGAGTCCTGGGCCCTGCCCTCCCAGGATTAGAGTCCTGGGCCCTGCCCTCCCAGGGATAGAGTCCTGGGCCTTGTTCTCCCAGGGATAGATTCCTGGGCCCTGTTCTCCCAGGGTTAGAATCCTGGGCCCTGCCCTCCCAGGGTTAGAGTCCTGGGCACTATTCTCCCAGGGTTAGAGTCCTGGGCCCTGGGGTTAGAGTCCTGGGCCCTGCCGTCCCCGGGTTAGAGTCCTGGTCCCTGCCATCCCAGGGTTAGAGTCCTGGGCCCTGCCCTCCCAGGGTTAGAGTCCTGGGCCCTGCCATCCCAGGGTTAGAGTCCTGGGCCCTGCCCTCCAAGGGTTAGAATCCTGGGCCCTGGGGTTAGAGTCCTGGGCCCTGCCCTCCCAGGGTTAGAGTCCTGGGCCCTGCCCTCCCAGGGTTAGAGTCCTGGGCCCTGCCCTCCCAGGGTTAGAGTCCTGGGCCCTGCCATCACAGGTTTAGTGTCCTGGGCCCCGCCCTCCCAGGGATAGAGTCCTGGGCCCTGTTCTCCCAGGGTTAGAATCCTGGGCTCTGCCCTCCCAGGGTTAGAGTCCTGGGCCCTGTTCTCCCAGGGTTAGAGTCCTGAGCCCTGTTCTCCCAGGGTTAGAGTCCTGGGCCCTGCCCTCCCAGGGTTAGAGTCCTGGGCCCTGGGGTTAGAGTCCTGGGCCCCGCCCTCCCAGGGTTAGAGTCCTGGGCCCTGCCCTCCCAGGGTTAGAGTCCTGGGCCCTGCCCTCCCAGGGTTAGAGTCCTGGGCCCTGCCCTCCCAGGGTCAGAGTCCTGGGCCCTGCCCTCCCAGGGTTAGAGTCCTGGGCCCTGCCCTCCCAAGGTTAGAGTCCTGAGCCCTGCCCTCCCAGGGTTAGAGTCCTGGGCCCTGCACTCCCAAAGTTAGAGTCCTGGGCCCTGTTCTCCCAGGGTTAGAGTCCTGAGCCCTGTTCTCCCAGGGTTAGAGTCCTGGGCCCTGCCCTCCCAGGGTTAGAGTCCTGGACCCTGGGGTTAGAGTCCTGGGCCCTGCCCTCCCAGGGTTAGTGTCCTGGTCCCTGCCGTCCCAGGGTTAGAGTCTTGGGCCCTGCCCTCCCAGGGTTAGAGTCCTGGGCCCTGCCATCCCAGGGTTAGAGTCCTGGGCCCTGCCCTCCCAGGGTTAGAATCCTGGGCCCTGGGGTTAGAGTCCTGGGCCCTGCCCTCCCAGGGTTAGAGTCCTGGGCCCTGCCCTCCCAGGGTTAGAGTCCTGGGCCCTGTTCTCCCAGGGTTAGAGTCCTGAGCCCTGTTCTCCCAGGGTTAGAGTACTGGGCCCTGGGGTTAGAGTCCTGGGCTTTGCCCTCCCAGGGTCAGAGACCTGGGCCCTGGGATAAGAGTCCTGGGCCCTGCCCTCCCAGGGTTAGAGTCCTGGGCCCTGCCCTCCCAGGGTCAGAGTCCTGAGACCTGCCCTCCCAAGGGTTAGAGTATTGGGCCCTGTTCTCCCAGGGTTAGAGTTCTGGGCCCTGTTCTCCCAGGTTTAGAGTCCAGCGCCCTCTTCTCCCAGGGTCAGTGTCCTGGGCCCTGCCCTCCCAGGGTTAGAATCCTGGGCCCTGTTCTCCCAGGGTTAGAGTCCTGAGCACTGCCCTCCCAGGGTTAGAGTCCTGGGCCCTGCACTCCCAGGGTTAGAGTCCTGGGCCCTGTTCTCCCAGCATTAGAGTCCTGAGCGCTGCCCTCTCAGGGTTAGAGTCCTGAGCCCTGCCCTCCCAGGGTCAGAGTCCTTGGCCCTGCCCTCCCAGGGTTAGAGTCCTGAGCCCTGCCCTCCCAGGGTTAGAGTCCTGGGCCCTGCACTCCCAAAGTTAGAGTCCTGGGCCCTGTTCTCCCAGGGTTAGAGTCCTGAGCCCTGTTCTCCCAGGATTAGAGTCCTGGGCCCTGCCCTCCCAGGGTTAGAGTCCTGGGCCCTGGGGTTAGAGTCCTGGGCCCCGCCCTCCCAGGGTTACAGTCCTGGGCCCTGGGTTTAGAGTCCTGGGCCCTGCCATCCCAGGGTTAGAGTCCTCTCCCCTGCCTTCCCAGGGATAGAGTCCTGGGCCCTGTTCTCCCAGGGATAGAGTCCTGGGCCCTGTTCTCCCAGGGTTAGAATCCTGGGCCCTGCCCTCCCAGGGTTAGAGTCCTGGTCCCTGCCATCCCAGGGTTAGAGTCCTGGGCCCTGCCCTCCCAGGGTTAGAGTCCTGGGCCCTGCCATCCCAGGGTTAGAGTCCTGGGCCCTGCCCTCCCAGGGTTAGAGTCCTGGGCCCTGGGTTTAGAGTCCGGGGCCCTGCCCTCCCAGGGTTAGAGTCCTGGGCCCTGCCCTCCTAGGGTTATAGTCCTGGGCTCTGGGGTTAGAGTCCTGGGCCCTGCCCTGCCAGGGTCAGAGACCTGGGCCCTGGGATTAGAGTACTGGGCCCTGCCCTCCCAGGGTTAGAGTCCTGGGCCCTGCCCTCCCAGGGTCAGAGTCCTGAGACCTGCCCTCCCAGGGTTAGAGTACTGGGCCCTGTTCTCCCAGGGTTAGAGTTCTGGGCACTGTTCTCCCAGGTTTAGAGTCCTGCGCCCTGTTCTCCCAGGGTCAGAGTCCTGGGCCTTGCCCTCCCAGGGTTAGAGTCCTGGGCCCTGTTCTCCCAGGGTTAGAGTCCTGAGCCCTGCCCTCCCAGGGTTAGAGTCCTGGGCCCTGCCCTCCCAAAGTTAGACTCCTGGGCCCTGTTCTCCCATGGTTAGATTCCTGGGCCCTCCCCTCCCAGGGTTAGAGTCCTGGGCCCTGCCCTCCCAGGGTTAGAGTCCTGAGCCCTGCCCTCCCAGGGTTACAGTCCTGGGATCTGTTCTCCCAGGGTTAGAGTCCTGAGCCCTGCCCTCCCAGGGCTAGAGTCCTGGGCACTATTCTCCCAGGGTTAGAGTCCTGGGCCCTGGGGTTAGAGTCCTGGGCCCTGCCCTCCCAGGGTTAGAGTCCTGGTCCCTGCCATCCCAGGGTTAGAGTCCTGGGCCCTGCCCTCCCAGGGTTAGAGTCCTGGGCCCTGCCATCCCAGGGTTAGAGTCCTGGGCCCTGCCCTCCCAGGGTTAGAATCCTGGGCCCTGGGGTTAGAGTGCTGGGCCCTGACCTCCCAGGGTTAGAGTCCTGGGCTCTGTTCTCCCAGGGTTAGAGTCCTGAGCCCTGCCCTCCCAGGGTTAGAGTCCTGGGCCCTGCACTCCCAAAGTTAGAGTCCTGGGCCCTGTTCTCCCAGGGTTAGAGTCCTGAGCCCTGTTCTCCCAGGGTTAGAGTCCTGGGCCCTGCCCTCCCAGGGTTAGAGTCCTGGGCCCTGGGGTTAGAGTCCTGGTGCCCCGCCCTCCCAGGGTTAGAGTCCTGGGCCCTGGGGTTAGAGTCCTGGGCCCTGTCCTCCCAAAGTTAGAGTCCTGGGCCCTGCCATCCCAGGGTTAGAGTCCTGGGCCCTGCCCTCCCAGGGATAGGGTCCTGGGCATTGTTCTCCCAGGGATAGAGTCCTGGGCCCTGTTCTCCCAGGGTTAGAATCCTGGGCCCTGCCCTCCCAGGGTTAGAGTCCTGGGCACTATTCTCCCAGGGTTAGAGTCCTGGGCCCTGGGGTTAGAGTCCTGGGCCCTGCCCTCCCAGGGTTAGAGTCCTGGTCCCTGCCATCCCAGGGTTAGAGTCCTGGGCCCTGCCCTCCCAGGGTTAGAGTCCTGGGCCCTGCCATCCCAGGGTTAGAGTCCTGGGCCCTGCCCTCCCAGGGTTAGAATCCTGGGCCCTGGGGTTAGAGTGCTGGGCCCTGACCTCCCAGGGTTAGAGTCCTGGGCCCTGCCCTCCCAGGGTTAGAGTCCTGGGCCCTGCCCACCCAGGGTTAGAGTCCTGTGCCCTGCCCTCCCAGGGTTAGAGTCCTGAGCCCTGCCCTCCCAGGGTTAGAGTCCTGGGCTCTGTTCTCCCAGGGTTAGAGTCCTGAGCCCTGCCCTCCCAGGGTTAGAGTCCTGGGCCCTGCACTCCCAAAGTTAGAGTCCTGGGCCCTGTTCTCCCAGGGTTAGAGTCCTGAGCCCTGTTCTCCCAGGGTTAGAGTCCTGGGCCCTGCCCTCCCAGGGTTAGAGTCCTGGGCCCTGGGGTTAGAGTCCTGGGCCCCGCCCTCCCAGGGTTAGAGTCCTGGGCCCTGGGGTTAGAGTCCTGGGCCCTGCCCTCCCAAACTTAGAGTCCTGGGCCCTGCCATCCCAGGGTTAGAGTCCTGGGCCCTGCCCTCCCAGGGATAGAGTCCTGGGCCTTGTTCTCCCAGGGATAGAGTCCTGGGCCCTGTTCTCCCAGGGTTAGAATCCTGGGCCCTGCCCTCCCAGGGTTAGAGTCCTGGGCACTATTCTCCCAGGGTTAGAGTCCTGGGCCCTGGGCATAGAGTCCTGGGCCCTGCCCTCCCAGGGTTAGAGTCCTGGGCCCTGCCATCCCAGGGTTAGAGTCCTGGGCCCTGCCCTCCCAGGGTTAGAGTCCTGGTCCCTGCCATCCCAGGGTTAGAGTCCTGGGCCCTGCCCTCCCAGGGTTAGAATCCTGGGCCCTTCCATCCCAGGATTAGAGTCCTGGGCCCTGCCCTCCCAGGGTTAGAATCCTGGGCCCTGGGGTTAGAGTGCTGGGCCCTGACCTCCCAGGGTTAGAGTCTTGGGCCCTGCCCTCCCAGGGTTAGAGTCCTGGGCCCTGCCCTCCCAGGGTTAGAGTCCTGTGCCCTGCCCTCCCAGGGTTAGAGTCCTGAGCCCTGCCCTCCCAGGGTTAGAGTCCTGGGCTCTGTTCTCCCAGGGTTAGAGTCCTGAGCCCTGCCCTCCCAGGGTTAGAGTCCTGGGCCCTGCACTCCCAAAGTTAGAGTCCTGGGCCCTGTTCTCCCAGGGTTAGAGTCCTGAGCCCTGTTCTCCCAGGGTTAGAGTCCTGGGCCCTGCCCTCCCAGGGTTAGAGTCCTGGGCCCTGGGGCTAGAGTCCTGGGCCCCGCCCTCCCAGGGTTAGAGTCCTGGGCCCTGGGGTTAGAGTCCTGGGCCCTGCCCTCCCAAACTTAGAGTCCTGGGCCCTGCCATCCCAGGGTTAGAGTCCTGGGCCCTGCCCTCCCAGGGATAGAGTCCTGGGCCTTGTTCACCCAGGGATAGAGTCCTGGGCCCTGTTCTCCCAGGGTTAGAATCCTGGGCCCTGCCCTCCCAGGGTTAGAGTCCTGGGCACTATTCTCCCAGGGTTAGAGTCCTGGGCCCTGGGCATAGAGTCCTGGGCCCTGCCCTCCCAGGGTTAGAGTCCTGGGCCCTGCCATCCCAGGGTTAGAGTCCTGGGCCCTGCCCTCCCAGGGTTAGAGACCTGGGCCCTGCCCTCCCAGGGTTAGAGTCCTGGGCCCTGGGGTTAGAGTCCTGGGCCCTGCCCTTCCAGGGTTAGAGTCCTGGGCCCTGCCATCACAGGTTTAGAGTCCTGGGCCCTGCCATCCAGGGTTTGAGTCCTGGGCCCTGCCCTCCCAGGGATAGAGTCCTGGGCCCTGTTCTCCCAGGGTTAGAATCCTGGGCTCTGCCCTCCCAGGGTTAGAGTCCTGGGCCCTGTTCTCCCAGGGTGAGAGTCCTGAGCCCTGTTCTCTCAGGGTTAGAGTCCTGGGCCCTGCCCTCCCAGGGTTAGAGTCCTGGGCCCTGGGGTTAGAGTCCTGGGCCCCGCCCTCCCAGGGTTAGAGTCCTGGGCCCTGGGGTTAGAGTCCTGGGCCCTGCCCTCCCAAAGTTAGAGTCCTGGGCCCTGCCATCCCAGGGTTAGAGTTCTGGGCCCTGCCCTCCCAGGGATAGAGTCCTGGGCCTTGTTCTCCCAGGGATAGATTCCTGGGCCCTGTTCTCCCAGGGTTAGAATCCTGGGCCCTGCCCTCCCAGGGTTAGAGTCCTGGGCACTATTCTCCCAGGGTTAGAGTCCTGGGCCCTGGGGTTAGAGTCCTGGGCCCTGCCCTCCCAGGGTTAGAGTCCTGGTCCCTGCCATCCCAGGGTTAGAGTCCTGGGCCCTGCCCTCCCAGGGTTAGAGTCCTGGGCCCTGCCATCCCAGGGTTAGAGTCCTGGGCCCTGCCCTCCCAGGGTTAGAATCCTGGGCCCTGGGGTTAGAGTCCTGGGCCCTGCCCTCCCAGGGTTAGAGTCCTGGGCCCTGCCCTCCCAGGGTTAGAGTCCTGGGCCCTGCCCTCCCAGGGTTAGAGTCCTGGGCCCTGACATCACCGGTTTAGAGTCCTGGGCCCTGCCATCCAGGGTTTGAGTCCTGGGCCCCGCCCTCCCAGGGATAGAGTCCTGGGCCCTGTTCTCCCAGGGTTAGAATCCTGGGCTCTGCCCTCCCAGGGTTAGAGTCCTGGGCCCTGTTCTCCCAGGGTTAGAGTCCTGAGCCCTGTTCTCCCAGGGTTAGAGTCCTGGGCCCTGCCCTCCCAGGGTTAGAGTCCTGGGCCCTGGGGTTAGAGTCCTGGGCCCCGCCCTCCCAGGGTTAGAGTCCTGGGCCCTGGGGTTAGAGTCCTGGGCCCTGCCCTCCCAAAGTTAGAGTCCTGGGCCCTGCCATCCCAGGGTTAGAGTCCTGGGCCCTGCCCTCCCAGGGTTAGAGTCCTGGGCCCTGCCATCCCAGGGTTAGAGTCCTGGGCCCTGCCCTCCCAGGGTTAGAATCCTGGGCCCTGGGGTTAGAGTCCTGGGCCCTGCCCTCCCAGGGTTAGAGTCCTGGGCCCTGCCCTCCCAGGGTTAGAGTCCTGGGCCCTGCCCTCCCAGGGTTAGAGTCCTGGGCCCTGCCATCACAGGTTTAGAGTCCTGGGCCCTGCCATCCAGGGTTTGAGTCCTGGGCCCCGCCCTCCCAGGGATAGAGTCCTGGGCCCTGTTCTCCCAGGGTTAGAATCCTGGGCTCTGCCCTCCCAGGGTTAGAGTCCTGGGCCCTGTTCTCCCAGGGTTAGAGTCCTGAGCCCTGTTCTCCCAGGGTTAGAGTCCTGGGCCCTGCCCTCCCAGGGTTAGAGTCCTGGGCCCTGGGGTTAGAGTCCTGGGCCCCGCCCTCCCAGGGTTAGAGTCCTGGGCCCTGGGGTTAGAGTCCTGGGCCCTGCCCTCCCAAAGTTAGAGTCCTGGGCCCTGCCATCCCAGGGTTAGAGTCCTGGGCCCTGCCCTCCCAGGGATAGAGTCCTGGGCCTTGTTCTCCCAGGGATAGATTCCTGGGCCCTGTTCTCCCAGGGTTAGAATCCTGGGCCCTGCCCTCCCAGGATTAGAGTCCTGGGCACTATTCTCCCAGGGTTAGAGTCCTGGGCCCTGGGGTTAGAGTCCTGGGCCCTGCCCTCCCAGGATTAGAGTCCTGGGCCCTGCCCTCCCAGGGATAGAGTCCTGGGCCTTGTTCTCCCAGGGATAGATTCCTGGGCCCTGTTCTCCCAGGGTTAGAATCCTGGGCCCTGCCCTCCCAGGGTTAGAGTCCTGGGCACTATTCTCCCAGGGTTAGAGTCCTGGGCCCTGGGGTTAGAGTCCTGGGCCCTGCCGTCCCCGGGTTAGAGTCCTGGTCCCTGCCATCCCAGGGTTAGAGTCCTGGGCCCTGCCCTCCCAGGGTTAGAGTCCTGGGCCCTGCCATCCCAGGGTTAGAGTCCTGGGCCCTGCCCTCCCAGGGTTAGAATCCTGGGCCCTGGGGTTAGAGTCCTGGGCCCTGCCCTCCCAGGGTTAGAGTCCTGGGCCCTGCCCTCCCAGGGTTAGAGTCCTGGGCACTATTCTCCCAGGGTTAGAGTCCTGGGCCCTGGGCATAGAGTCCTGGGCCCTGCCCTCCCAGGGTTAGAGTCCTGGGCCCTGCCATCCCAGGGTTAGAGTCCTGGGCCCTGCCCTCCCAGGGTTAGAGACCTGGGCCCTGCCCTCCCAGGGTTAGAGTCCTGGGCCCTGGGGTTAGAGTCCTGGGCCCTGCCCTTCCAGGGTTAGAGTCCTGGGCCCTGCCATCACAGGTTTAGAGTCCTGGGCCCTGCCATCCAGGGTTTGAGTCCTGGGCCCTGCCCTCCCAGGGATAGAGTCCTGGGCCCTGTTCTCCCAGGGTTAGAATCCTGGGCTCTGCCCTCCCAGGGTTAGAGTCCTGGGCCCTGTTCTCCCAGGGTGAGAGTCCTGAGCCCTGTTCTCTCAGGGTTAGAGTCCTGGGCCCTGCCCTCCCAGGGTTAGAGTCCTGGGCCCTGGGGTTAGAGTCCTGGGCCCCGCCCTCCCAGGGTTAGAGTCCTGGGCCCTGGGGTTAGAGTCCTGGGCCCTGCCCTCCCAAAGTTAGAGTCCTGGGCCCTGCCATCCCAGGGTTAGAGTCCTGGGCCCTGCCCTCCCATGGATAGAGTCCTGGGCCTTGTTCTCCCAGGGATAGATTCCTGGGCCCTGTTCTCCCAGGGTTAGAATCCTGGGCCCTGCCCTCCCAGGGTTAGAGTCCTGGGCACTATTCTCCCAGGGTTAGAGTCCTGGGCCCTGGGGTTAGAGTCCTGGGCCCTGCCCTCCCAGGGTTAGAGTCCTGGTCCCTGCCATCCCAGGGTTAGAGTCCTGGGCCCTGCCCTCCCAGGGTTAGAGTCCTGGGCCCTGCCATCCCAGGGTTAGAGTCCTGGGCCCTGCCCTCCCAGGGTTAGAATCCTGGGCCCTGGGGTTAGAGTCCTGGGCCCTGCCCTCCCAGGGTTAGAGTCCTGGGCCCTGCCCTCCCAGGGTTAGAGTCCTGGGCCCTGCCCTCCCAGGGTTAGAGTCCTGGGCCCTGACATCACCGGTTTAGAGTCCTGGGCCCTGCCATCCAGGGTTTGAGTCCTGGGCCCCGCCCTCCCAGGGATAGAGTCCTGGGCCCTGTTCTCCCAGGGTTAGAATCCTGGGCTCTGCCCTCCCAGGGTTAGAGTCCTGGGCCCTGTTCTCCCAGGGTTAGAGTCCTGAGCCCTGTTCTCCCAGGGTTAGAGTCCTGGGCCCTGCCCTCCCAGGGTTAGAGTCCTGGGCCCTGGGGTTAGAGTCCTGGGCCCCGCCCTCCCAGGGTTAGAGTCCTGGGCCCTGGGGTTAGAGTCCTGGGCCCTGCCCTCCCAAAGTTAGAGTCCTGGGCCCTGCCATCCCAGGGTTAGAGTCCTGGGCCCTGCCCTCCCAGGGTTAGAGTCCTGGGCCCTGCCATCCCAGGGTTAGAGTCCTGGGCCCTGCCCTCCCAGGGTTAGAATCCTGGGCCCTGGGGTTAGAGTCCTGGGCCCTGCCCTCCCAGGGTTAGAGTCCTGGGCCCTGCCCTCCCAGGGTTAGAGTCCTGGGCCCTGCCCTCCCAGGGTTAGAGTCCTGGGCCCTGCCATCACAGGTTTAGAGTCCTGGGCCCTGCCATCCAGGGTTTGAGTCCTGGGCCCCGCCCTCCCAGGGATAGAGTCCTGGGCCCTGTTCTCCCAGGGTTAGAATCCTGGGCTCTGCCCTCCCAGGGTTAGAGTCCTGGGCCCTGTTCTCCCAGGGTTAGAGTCCTGAGCCCTGTTCTCCCAGGGTTAGAGTCCTGGGCCCTGCCCTCCCAGGGTTAGAGTCCTGGGCCCTGGGGTTAGAGTCCTGGGCCCCGCCCTCCCAGGGTTAGAGTCCTGGGCCCTGGGGTTAGAGTCCTGGGCCCTGCCCTCCCAAAGTTAGAGTCCTGGGCCCTGCCATCCCAGGGTTAGAGTCCTGGGCCCTGCCCTCCCAGGGATAGAGTCCTGGGCCTTGTTCTCCCAGGGATAGATTCCTGGGCCCTGTTCTCCCAGGGTTAGAATCCTGGGCCCTGCCCTCCCAGGATTAGAGTCCTGGGCACTATTCTCCCAGGGTTAGAGTCCTGGGCCCTGGGGTTAGAGTCCTGGGCCCTGCCCTCCCAGGATTAGAGTCCTGGGCCCTGCCCTCCCAGGGATAGAGTCCTGGGCCTTGTTCTCCCAGGGATAGATTCCTGGGCCCTGTTCTCCCAGGGTTAGAATCCTGGGCCCTGCCCTCCCAGGGTTAGAGTCCTGGGCACTATTCTCCCAGGGTTAGAGTCCTGGGCCCTGGGGTTAGAGTCCTGGGCCCTGCCGTCCCCGGGTTAGAGTCCTGGTCCCTGCCATCCCAGGGTTAGAGTCCTGGGCCCTGCCCTCCCAGGGTTAGAGTCCTGGGCCCTGCCATCCCAGGGTTAGAGTCCTGGGCCCTGCCCTCCCAGGGTTAGAATCCTGGGCCCTGGGGTTAGAGTCCTGGGCCCTGCCCTCCCAGGGTTAGAGTCCTGGGCCCTGCCCTCCCAGGGTTAGAGTCCTGGGCCCTGCCCTCCCAGGGTTAGAGTCCTGGGCCCTGCCATCACAGGTTTAGTGTCCTGGGCCCCGCCCTCCCAGGGATAGAGTCCTGGGCCCTGTTCTCCCAGGGTTAGAATCCTGGGCTCTGCCCTCCCAGGGTTAGAGTCCTGGGCCCTGTTCTCCCAGGGTTAGAGTCCTGAGCCCTGTTCTCCCAGGGTTAGAGTCCTGGGCCCTGCCCTCCCAGGGTTAGAGTCCTGGGCCCTGGGGTTAGAGTCCTGGGCCCCGCCCTCCCAGGGTTAGAGTCCTGGGCCCTGGGGTTAGAGTCCTGGGCCCTGCCCTCCCAAAGTTAGAGTCCTGGGCCCTGCCATCCCAGGGTTAGAGTCCTGGGCCCTGCCCTCCCAGGGATAGTGTCCTGGGCCTTGTTCTCCCAGGGATAGATTCCTGGGCCCTGTTCTCCCAGGGTTAGAATCCTGGGCCCTGCCCTCCCAGGGTTAGAGTCCTGGGCACTATTCTCCCAGGGTTAGAGTCCTGGGCCCTGGGGTTAGAGTCCTGGGCCCTGCCCTCCCAGGATTAGAGTCCTGGTCCCTGCCATCCCAGGGTTAGAGTCCTGGGCCCTGCCCTCCCAGGGTTAGAGTCCTGGGCCCTGCCATCCCAGGGTTAGAGTCCTGGGCCCTGCCCTCCCAGGGTTAGAATCCTGGACCCTGGGGTTAGAGTGCTGGGCCCTGCCCTCCCAGGGTTAGAGTCCTGGGCCCTGCCCTCCCAGGGTTAGAGTCCTGGGCCCTGCCCTCCCAGGGTTAGAGTCCTGTGCCCTGCCCTCCCAGGGTTAGAGTCCTGAGCCCTGCCCTCCCAGGGTTAGAGTCCTGGGCTCTGTTCTCCCAGGGTTAGAGTCCTGAGCCCTGCCCTCCCAGGGTTAGAGTCCTGGGCCCTGCACTCCAAAAGTTAGAGTCCTGGGCCCTGTTCTCCCAGGGTTAGAGTCCTGAGCCCTGTTCTCCCAGGGTTAGAGTCCTGGGCCCTGGGGTTAGAGTCCTGGGCCCCGCACTCCCAGGGTTAGAGTCCTGGGCCCTGGAGTTAGA
This sequence comes from Pristiophorus japonicus, assembly GCF_044704955.1. NCBI lineage: Eukaryota > Metazoa > Chordata > Chondrichthyes > Pristiophoridae > Pristiophorus > Pristiophorus japonicus. Next base: position 154,423,955 of record NC_091982.1, on the reverse strand, counting down.
GTCCTGGGCCCTGCCCTCCCAAAGTTAGAGTCCTGGGCCCTGCCATCCCAGGGTTAGAGTCCTGGGCCCTGCCCTCCCAGGGATAGAGTCCTGGGCCTTGTTCTCCCTGGGATAGAGTCCTGGGCCCTGTTCTCCCAGGGTTAGAATCCTGGGCCCTGTTCTCCCAGGGTTAGAGTCCTGGGCCCTGCCATCCAGGGTTTGAGTCCTGGGCCCTGCCCTCCCAGGGATAGAGTCCTGGGCCCTGTTCTCCCTGGGATAGAGTCCTGGGCCCTGTTCTCCCAGGGTTAGAGTCCTGAGCCCTGTTCTGCCAGGGATAGAGTCGTGGGCCCTGTTCTCCCAGGGTTAGAATCCTGGGCTCTGCCCTCCCAGGGTTAGAGTCCTGGGCACTGTTCTCCCAGGGTTAGAGTCCTGGGCTCTGCCCTCCCAGCGTTAGAATCCTGGGCTCTGCCCTCCCAGGGTGAGAGTCCTGGGCCCTTGGGTTAGAGTCCTGGGCCCTGCCCTCCCAGGGTTAGAGTCCTTGGCCCTGCCCTCCTAGGGTTAGTGTCCTGGGCCCTGCCATCACAGGGTTAGAGTCCTGGGCCCTGGGGTTAGAGTCCTGGGCCCTGCCCTCCCAAAGTTAGAGTCCTGGGCCCTGCCATCCCAGGGTTAGAGTCCTGGGCCCTGCCCTCCCAGGGATAGAGTCCTGGGCCTTGTTCTCCCAGGGATAGATTCCTGGGCCCTGTTCTCCCAGGGTTAGAATCCTGGGCCCTGCCCTCCCAGGGTTAGAGTTCTGGGCACTATTCTCCCAGGGTTAGAGTCCTGGGCCCTGGGGTTAGAGTCCTGGGCCCTGCCCTCCCAGGGTTAGAGTCCTGGTCCCTGCCATCCCAGGGTTAGAGTCCTGGGCCCTGCCCTCCCAGGGTTAGAGTCCTGGGCCCTGCCATCCCAGGGTTAGAGTCCTGGGCCCTGCCCTCCCAGGGTTAGAATCCTGGGCCCTGGGGTTAGAGTCCTGGGCCCTGCCCTCCCAGGGTTAGAGTCCTGGGCCCTGCCCTCCCAGGGTTAGAGTCCTGGGCCCTGCCCTCCCAGGGTTAGAGTCCTGTGCCCTGCCCTCCCAGGGTTAGAGTCCTGAGCCCTGCCCTCCCAGGGTTAGAGTCCTGGGCTCTGTTCTCCCAGGGTTAGAGTCCTGAGCCCTGCCCTCCCAGGGTTAGAGTCCTGGGCCCTGCACTCCCAAAGTTAGAGTCCTGGGCCCTGTTCTCCCAGGGTTAGAGTCCTGAGCCCTGTTCTCCCAGGGTTAGAGTCCTGGGCCCTGCCCTCCCAGGGTTAGAGTCCTGGGCCCTGGGGTTAGAGTCCTGGGTCCCGCCCTCCCAGGGTTAGAGTCCTGGGCCCTGGGGTTAGAGTCCTGGGCCCTGCCCTCCCAAAGTTAGAGTCCTGGGCCCTGTTCTCCCAGGGTTAGAGTCCTGAGCCCTGTTCTCCCAGGGTTAGAGTCCTGGGCCCTGCCATCCCAGGGTTAGAATCCTGGGCCCTGGGGTTAGAGTCCTGGGCCCTGCCCTCCCAGGGTTAGAGTCCTGGGCCCTGCCCTCCCAGGGTTAGAGTCCTGGGCCCTGGGGTTAGAGTCCTGGGCCCTGCCCTTCCAGGGTTAGAGTCCTGGGCCCTGCCATCACAGGTTTAGAGTCCTGGGCCCTGCCATCCAGGGTTTGAGTCCTGGGCCCTGCCCTCCCAGGGATAGAGTCCTGGGCCCTGTTCTCCCAGGGTTAGAATCCTGGGCTCTGCCCTCCCAGGGTTAGAGTCCTGGGCACTGTTCTCCCAGGGTTAGAGTCCTGGGCTCTGCCCTCCCAGGGTTAGAGTCCTGGGCCCTGGGGTTAGAGTCCTGGGCCCTGCCCTTCCAGGGTTAGAGTCCTGGGCCCTGCCATCACAGGTTTAGAGTCCTGGGCCCTGCCATCCAGGGTTTGAGTCCTGGGCCCTGCACTCCCAAAGTTAGAGTCCTGGGCGCTGTTCTCCCAGGGTTAGAGTCCTGAGCCCTGTTCTCCCAGGGTTAGAGTCCTGGGCCCTGCCCTCCCAGGGTTAGAGTCCTGGGCCCTATGGTTAGAGTCCTGGGCCCCGCCCTCCCAGGGTTAGAGTCCTGGGCCCTGGGGTTAGAGTCCTGGGCCCTGCCCTCCCAAAGTTAGAGTCCTGGGCCCTGCCATTCCAGGGTTAGAGTCCTGGGCCCTGCCCTCCCAGGGATAGAGTCCTGGGCCTTGTTCTCCCTGGGATAGAGTCCTGGGCCCTGTTCTCCCAGGGTTAGAGTCCTGGGCCCTGCCCTCCCAGGGTTAGAGTCCTGGGCCCTGGGGTTAGAGTCCTGGGCCCCGCCCTCCCAGGGTTAGAGTCCTGGGCCCTGGGGTTAGAGTCCTGGGCCCTGCCCTCCCAAAGTTAGAGTCCTGGGCCCTGCCCTCCCAGGGTTAGAGTCCTGGTCCCTGCCATGCCAGGGTTAGAGTCCTGGGCCCTGCCCTCCCAGGGTTAGAGTCCTGGGCCCTGCCATCCCAGGGTTAGAGTCCTGGCCCCTGCCCTCCCAGGGTTAGAATCCTGGGCCCTGGGGTTAGAGTCCTGGGCCCTGCCCTCCCAGGGTTAGAGTCCTGGGCCCTGCCCTCCCAGGGTTAGAGTCCTGGGCCCTGCCCTCCCAGGGTTAGAGTCCTGGGCCCTGCCATCACAGGTTTAGAGTCCTGGGCCCTGCCATCCAGGGTTTGAGTCCTGGGCCCTGCCCTTCCAGGGATAGAGTCCTGGGCCCTGTTCTCCCAGGGTTAGAATCCTGGGCTCTGCCCTCCCAGGGTTAGAGTCCTGGGCCCTGTTCTCCCAGGGTTAGAGTCCTGAGCCCTGTTCTCCCAGGGTTAGAGTCCTGGGCCCTGCCCTCCCAGGGTTAGAGTCCTGGGCCCTGGGGTTAGAGTCCTGGGCCCCGCCCTCCCAGGGTTAGAGTCCTGGGCCCTGGGGTTAGAGTCCTGGGCCCTGCCCTCCCAAAGTTAGAGTCCTGGGCCCTGCCATCCCAGGGTTAGAGTCCTGGGCCCTGCCCTCCCAGGGATAGAGTCCTGGGCCTTGTTCTCCCAGGGATAGATTCCTGGGCCCTGTTCTCCCAGGGTTAGAATCCTGGGCCCTGCCCTCCCAGGGTTAGAGTCCTGGGCACTATTCTCCCAGGGTTAGAGTCCTGGGCCCTGGGGTTAGAGTCCTGGGCCCTGCCCTCCCAGGGTTAGAGTCCTGGTCCCTGCCATCCCAGGGTTAGAGTCCTGGGCCCTGCCCTCCCAGGGTTAGAGTCCTGGGCCCTGCCCTCCCAGGGTTAGAGTCCTGTGCCCTGCCCTCCCAGGGTTAGAGTCCTGAGCCCTGCCCTCCCAGGGTTAGAGTCCTGGGCTCTGTTCTCCCAGGGTTAGAGTCCTGAGCCCTGCCCTCCTAGGGTTATAGTCCTGGGCCCTGCACTCCCAAAGTTAGAATCCTGGGCCCTGTTCTCCCAGGGTTAGAGTCCTGAGCCCTGTTCTCCCAGGGTTAGAGTCCTGGGCCCTGCCCTCCCAGGGTTAGAGTCCTGGGCCCTGGGGTTAGAGTCCTGGGCCCCGCCCTCCCAGGGTTAGAGTCCTGGGCCCTGGGGTTAGAGTCCTGGGCCCTGCCCTCCCAAAGTTAGAGTCCTGGGCCCTGCCATCCCAGGGTTAGAGTCCTGGGCCCTGCCCTCCCAGGGATAGAGTCCTGGGCCTTGTTCTCCCTGGGATAGAGTCCTGGGCCCTGTTCTCCCAGGGTTAGAATCCTGGGCCTGTTCTCCCAGGGTTAGAGTCCTGGGCCCTGCCATCCAGGGTTTGAGTCCTGGGCCCTGCCCTCCCAGGGATAGAGTCCTGGTCCCTGTTCTCCCTGGGATAGAGTCCTGGGCCCTGTTCTCCCAGGGTTAGAGTCCTGAGCCCTGTTCTCCCAGGGATAGAGTCCTGGGCCCTGTTCTCCCAGGGTTAGAATTCTGGGCTCTGCCCTCCCAGGGTTAGAGTCCTGGGCACTGTTCTCCCAGGGTTAGAGTCCTGGGCTCTGCCCTCCCAGCGTTAGAATCCTGGGCTCTGCCCTCCCAGGGTGAGAGTCCTGGGCCCTTGGGTTAGAGTCCTGGGCCCTGCCCTCCCAGGGTTAGAGTCCTGGGCCCTGCCCTCCTAGGGTTAGTGTCCTGGGCCCTGCCATCACAGGGTTAGAGTCCTGGGCCCTGGGGTTAGAGTCCTGGGCACTGCCCTCCCAAAGTTAGAGTCCTGGGCCCTGCCATCCCAGGGTTAGAGTCCTGGGCCCTGCCCTCCCAGGGATAGAGTCCTGGGCCTTGTTCTCCCAGGGATAGATTCCTGGGCCCTGTTCTCCCAGGGTTAGAATCCTGGGCCCTGCCCTCCCAGGGTTAGAGTTCTGGGCACTATTCTCCCAGGGTTAGAGTCCTGGGCCCTGGGGTTAGAGTCCTGGGCCCTGCCCTCCCAGGGTTAGAGTCCTGGTCCCTGCCATCCCAGGGTTAGAGTCCTGGGCCCTGCCCTCCCAGGGTTAGAGTCCTGGGCCCTGCCATCCCAGGGTTAGAGTCCTGGGCCCTGCCCTCCCAGGGTTAGAATCCTGGGCCCTGGGGTTAGAGTCCTGGGCCCTGCCCTCCCAGGGTTAGAGTCCTGGGCCCTGCCCTCCCAGGGTTAGAGTCCTGGACCCTGGGGTTAGAGTCCTGGGCCCTGCCCTTCCAGGGTTAGAGTCCTGGGCCCTGCCATCACAGGTTTAGAGTCCTGGGCCCTGCCATCCAGGGTTTGAGTCCTGGGCCCTGCCCTCCCAGGGATAGAGTCCTGGGCCCTGTTCTCCCAGGGTTAGAATCCTGGGCTCTGCCCTCCCAGGGTTAGAGTCCTGGGCACTGTTCTCCCAGGGTTAGAGTCCTGGGCTCTGCCCTCCCAGCGTTAGAATCCTGGGCTCTGCCCTCCCAGGGTGAGAGTCCTGGGCCCTTGGGTTAGAGTCCTGGGCCCTGCCCTCCCAGGGTTAGAGTCCTGGGCCCTGCCCTCCTAGGGTTAGTGTCCTGGGCCCTGCCATCACAGGGTTAGAGTCCTGGGCCCTGGGGTTAGAATCCTGGGCCCTGCCCTCCCAAAGTTAGAGTCCTGGGCCCTGCCATCCCAGGGTTAGAGTCCTGGGCCCTGCCCTCCCAGGGATAGAGTCCTGGGCCTTGTTCTCCCAGGGATAGATTCCTGGGCCCTGTTCTCCCAGGGTTAGAATCCTGGGCCCTGCCCTCCCAGGGTTAGAGTCCTGGGCACTATTCTCCCAGGGTTAGAGTCCTGGGCCCTGGGGTTAGAGTCCTGGGCCCTGCCCTCCCAGGGTTAGAGTCCTGGTCCCTGCCATCCCAGGGTTAGAGTCCTGGGCCCTGCCCTCCCAGGTTAGAGTCCTGGGCCCTGCCATCCCAGGGTTAGAGTCCTGGGCCCTGCCCTCCCAGGGTTAGAATCCTGGGCCCTGGGGTTAGAGTCCTGGGCCCTGCCCTCCCAGGGTTAGAGTCCTGGGCCCTGCCCTCCCAGGGTTAGAGTCCTGGGCCCTGCCCTCCCAGGGTTAGAGTCCTGTGCCCTGCCCTCCCAGGGTTAGAGTCCTGAGCCCTGCCCTCCCAGGGTTAGAGTCCTGGGCTCTGTTCTCCCAGGGTTAGAGTCCTGAGCCCTGCCCTCCCAGGGTTAGAGTCCTGGGCCCTGCACTCCAAAAGTTAGAGTCCTGGGCCCTGTTCTCCCAGGGTTAGAGTCCTGAGCCCTGTTCTCCCAGGGTTAGAGTCCTGGGCCCTGCCCTCCCAGGGTTAGAGTCCTGGGCCCTGGGGTTAGAGTCCTGGGCCCCGCCCTCCCAGGGTTAGAGTCCTGGGCCCTGGGGTTAGAGTCCTGGGCCCTGCCCTCCCAAAGTTAGAGTCCTGGGCCCTGTTCTCCCAGGGTTAGAGTCCTGAGCCCTGTTCTCCCAGGGGTAGAGTCCTGGGCCCTGCCATCCCAGGGTTAGAATCCTGGGCCCTGGGGTTAGAGTCCTGGGCCCTGCCCTCCCAGGGTTAGAGTCCTGGGCCCTGCCCTCCCAGGGTTAGAGTCCTGGGCCCTGGGGTTAGAGTCCTGGGCCCTGCCCTTCCAGGGTTAGAGTCCTGGGCCCTGCCATCACAGGTTTAGAGTCCTGGGCCCTGCCATCCAGGGTTTGAGTCCTGGGCCCTGCCCTCCCAGGGATAGAGTCCTGGGCCCTGTTCTCCCAGGGTTATAATCCTGGGCTCTGCCCTCCCAGGGTTAGAGTCCTGGGCACTGTTCTCCCAGGGTTAGAGTCCTGGGCTCTGCCCTCCCAGCGTTAGAATCCTGGGCTCTGCCCTCCCAGGGTGAGAGTCCTGGGCCCTTGGGTTAGAGTCCTGGGCCCTGCCCTCCCAGGGTTAGAGTCCTGGGCCCTGCCCTCCTAGGGTTAGTGTCCTGGGCCCTGCCATCACAGGGTTAGAGTCCTGGGCCCTGGGGTTAGAGTCCTGGGCCCTGCCCTCCCAAAGTTAGAGTCCTGGGCCCTGCCATCCCAGGGTTAGAGTCCTGGGCCCTGCCCTCCCAGGGATAGAGTCCTGGGCCTTGTTCTCCCAGGGATAGATTCCTGGGCCCTGTTCTCCCAGGGTTAGAATCCTGGGCCCTGCCCTCCCAGGGTTAGAGTCCTGGGCACTATTCTCCCAGGGTTAGAGTCCTGGGCCCTGGGGTTAGAGTCCTGGGCCCTGCCCTCCCAGGGTTAGAGTCCTGGTCCCTGCCATCCCAGGGTTAGAGTCCTGGGCCCTGCCCTCCCAGGGTTAGAGTCCTGGGCCCTGCCATCCCAGGGTTAGAGTCCTGGGCCCTGCCCTCCCAGGGTTAGAATCCTGGGCCCTGGGGTTAGAGTCCTGGGCCCTGCCCTCCCAGGGTTAGAGTCCTGGGCCCTGCCCTCCCAGGGTTAGAGTCCTGGGCCCTGCCCTCCCAGGGTTAGAGTCCTGTGCCCTGCCCTCCCAGGGTTAGAGTCCTGAGCCCTGCCCTCCCAGGGTTAGAGTCCTGGGCTCTGTTCTCCCAGGGTTAGAGTACTGAGCCCTGCCCTCCCAGGGTTAGAGTCCTGGGCCCTGCACTCCCAAAGTTAGAGTCCTGGGCCCTGTTCTCCCAGGGTTAGAGTCCTGAGCCCTGTTCTCCCAGGGTTAGAGTCCTGGGCCCTGCCCTCCCAGGGTTAGAGTCCTGGGCCCTGGGGTTAGAGTCCTGGGCCCCGCCCTCCCAGGGTTAGAGTCCTGGGCCCTGGGGTTAGAGTCCTGGGCCCTGCCCTCCCAAAGTTAGAGTCCTGGGCCCTGTTCTCCCAGGGTTAGAGTCCTGAGCCCTGTTCTCCCAGGGTTAGAGTCCTGGGCCCTGCCATCCCAGGGTTAGAATCCTGGGCCCTGGGGTTAGAGTCCTGGGCCCTGCCCTCCCAGGGTTAGAGTCCTGGGCCCTGCCCTCCCAGGGTTAGAGTCCTGGGCCCTGGGGTTAGAGTCCTGGGCCCTGCCCTTCCAGGGTTAGAGTCCTGGGCCCTGCCATCACAGGTTTAGAGTCCTGGGCCCTGCCATCCAGGGTTTGAGTCCTGGGCCCTGCCCTCCCAGGGATAGAGTCCTGGGCCCTGTTCTCCCAGGGTTAGAATCCTGGGCTCTGCCCTCCCAGGGTTAGAGTCCTGGGCACTGTTCTCCCAGGGTTAGAGTCCTGGGCTCTGCCCTCCCAGCGTTAGAATCCTGGGCTCTGCCCTCCCAGGGTGAGAGTCCTGGGCCCTTGGGTTAGAGTCCTGGGCCCTGCCCTCCCAGGGTTAGAGTCCTGGGCCCTGCCCTCCTAGGGTTAGTGTCCTGGGCCCTGCCATCACAGGGTTAGAGTCCTGGGCCCTGGGGTTAGAGTCCTGGGCCCTGCCCTCCCAAAGTTAGAGTCCTGGGCCCTGCCATCCCAGGGTTAGAGTCCTGGGCCCTGCCCTCCCAGGGATAGAGTCCTGGGCCTTGTTCTCCCAGGGATAGATTCCTGGGCCCTGTTCTCCCAGGGTTAGAATCCTGGGCCCTGCCCTCCCAGGGTTAGAGTCCTGGGCACTATTCTCCCAGGGTTAGAGTCCTGGGCCCTGGGGTTAGAGTCCTGGGCCCTGCCCTCCCAGGGTTAGAGTCCTGGTCCCTGCCATCCCAGGGTTAGAGTCCTGGGCCCTGCCCTCCCAGGGTTAGAGTCCTGGGCCCTGCCATCCCAGGGTTAGAGTCCTGGGCCCTGCCCTCCCAGGGTTAGAATCCTGGGCCCTGGGGTTAGAGTCCTGGGCCCTGCCCTCCCAGGGTTAGAGTCCTGGGCCCTGCCCTCCCAGGGTTAGAGTCCTGGGCCCTGGGGTTAGAGTCCTGGGCCCTGCCCTTCCAGGGTTAGAGTCCTGGGCCCTGCCATCACAGGTTTAGAGTCCTGGGCCCTGCCATCCAGGGTTTGAGTCCTGGGCCCTGCCCTCCCAGGGATAGAGTCCTGGGCCCTGTTCTCCCAGGGTTAGAATCCTGGGCTCTGCCCTCCCAGGGTTAGAGTCCTGGGCACTGTTCTCCCAGGGTTAGAGTCCTGGGCTCTGCCCTCCCAGCGTTAGAATCCTGGGCTCTGCCCTCCCAGGGTGAGAGTCCTGGGCCCTTGGGTTAGAGTCCTGGGCCCTGCCCTCCCAAAGTTAGAGTCCTGGGCCCTGCCATCCCAGGGTTAGAGTCCTGGGCCCTGCCCTCCCAGGGATAGAGTCCTGGGCCTTGTTCTCCCAGGGATAGATTCCTGGGCCCTGTTCTCCCAGGGTTAGAATCCTGGGCCCTGCCCTCCCAGGGTTAGAGTCCTGGGCACTATTCTCCCAGGGTTAGAGTCCTGGGCCCTGGGGTTAGAGTCCTGGGCCATGCCCTCCCAGGGTTAGAGTCCTGGTCCCTGCCATCCCAGGGTTAGAGTCCTGGGCCCTGCCCTCCCAGGGTTAGAGTCCTGGGCCCTGCCATCCCAGGGTTAGAGTCCTGGGCCCTGCCCTCCCAGGGTTAGAATCCTGGGCCCTGGGGTTAGAGTCCTGGGCCCTGCCCTCCCAGGGTTAGAGTCCTGGGCCCTGCCCTCCCAGGGTTAGAGTCCTGGGCCCTGCCCTCCCAGGGTTAGAGTCCTGTGCCCTGCCCTCCCTGGGTTAGAGTCCTGAGCCCTGCCCTCCCAGGGTTAGAGTCCTGGGCTCTGTTCTCCCAGGGTTAGAGTCCTGAGCCCTGCCCTCCCAGGGTTAGAGTCCTGGGCCCTGCACTCCCAAAGTTAGAGTCCTGGGCCCTGGGGTTAGAGTCCTGGGCCCCGCCCTCCCAGGTTTAGAGTCCTGGGCCCTGGGGTTAGAGTCCTGGGCCCTGCCATCCCAGGGTTAGAGTCCTGGGCCCTGCCCTCCCAGGGATAGAGTCCTGGGCCTTGTTCTCCCTGGGATAGAGTCCTGGGCCCTGTTCTCCCAGGGTTAGAATCCTGGGCCCTGCACTCCCAGGCTTAGAGTCCTGGGCACTATTCTCCCAGGGTTAGCGTCCTGGGCCCTGGGGTTAGAGTCCTGGGCCCTGCCCTCCCAGGGTTAGAGTCCTGGTCCCTGCCATCCCAGGGTTAGAGTCCTGGGCCCTGCCATCCCAGGGTTAGAGTCCTGGGCCCTGCCATCCCAGGGTTAGAGTCCTGGGCCCTGCCATCCCAGGGTTAGAATCCTGGGCCCTGGGGTTAGAGTCCTGGGCCCTGCCCTCCCAGGGTTAGAGTCCTGGGCCCTGCCCTCCCAGGGTTAGAGTCCTGGGCCCTGGGGTTAGAGTCCTGGGCCCTGCCCTTCCAGGGTTAGAGTCCTGGGCCCTGCCATCACAGGTTTAGAGTCCTGGGCCCTGCCATCCAGGGTTTGAGTCCTGGGCCCTGCCCTCCCAGGGATAGAGTCCTGGGCCCTGTTCTCCCAGGGTTAGAATCCTGGGCTCTGCCCTCCCAGGGTTAGAGTCCTGGGCACTGTTCTCCCAGGGTTAGAGTCCTGGGCTCTGCCCTCCCAGCGTTAGAATCCTGGGCTCTGCCCTTCCAGGGTGAGAGTCCTGGGCCCATGGGTTAGAGTCCTGGGCCCTGCCCTCCCAGGGTTAGAGTCCTGGGCCCTGCCCTCCTAGGGTTAGTGTCCTGGGCCCTGCCATCACAGGGTTAGAGTCTTGGGCCCTGGGGTTAGAGTCCTGGGCCCTGCCCTCCCAGGGTCAGAGACCTGAGACCTGCCCTCCCAGGGTTAGAGTACTGGGCCCTGGGGTTAGAGTCCTGGGCTTTGCCCTCCCAGGGTCAGAGACCTGGGCCCTGGGATAAGAGTCCTGGGCCCTGCCTTCCCAGGGTTAGAGTCCTGGGCCCTGCCCTCCCAGGGTCAGAGTCCTGAGACCTGCCCTCCCAGGGTTAGAGTATTGGGCCCTGTTCTCCCAGGGTTAGAGTTCTGGGCCCTGTTCTCCCAGGTTTAGAGTCCAGCGCCCTCTTCTCCCAGGGTCAGTGTCCTGGGCCCTGCCCTCCCAAGATGAGAGTCCTGGGCCCTGTTCTCCCAGGGTTAGAGTCCTGCGCGCTGCCCTCCCAGGGTTAGAGTCCTGGGCCCTGTTCTCCCAGGGTTAGAGTCCTGAGCGCTGCCCTCCCAGGGTTAGAGTCCTGGGCCCTGTTCTCCCAGGATTAGAGTCCTGAGCACTGCCCTCCCAGGGTTAGAGTCCTGAGCCCTGCCCTCCCAGGGTCAGAGTCCTGGGCCCTGCCCTCCCGGGGTTAGAGTCCTGAGTCCTGCCCTCCCAGGGTTAGAGTATTGCGTCCTGTTCTCCCAGGGTTAGAGTCCTGCATCCTGTTCTCCCAGGGTCAGAGTCCTGGGCCCTGCCCTCCCAGGGTTAGAGTCCTGGGCCCTGTTCTCCCAGGGTTAGAGTCCTGAGCGCTGCCCTCCCAGGTTTAGAGTCCTGGGCCCTGTTCTCCCAGCATTAGAGTCCTGAGCGCTGCCCTCCCAGGGTTAGAGTCCTGAGCCCTGCCCTCCCAGGGTCAGAGTCCTGGGCCCTGCCCTCCCAGGGTTAGAGTCCTGGGCCCTGCCCTCCCAGGGTTAGAGTCCTGAGCCCTGCCCTCCCAGGGTTAGAGTCCTGGGCTCTGTTCTCCCAGGGTTAGAGTCCTGAGCCCTGCCCTCCCAGGGTTAGAGTCCTGGGCCCTGCACTCCCAAAGTTAGAGTCCTGGGCCCTGTTCTCCCAGGGTTAGAGTCCTGAGCCCTGTTCTCCCAGGGTTAGAGTCCTGGGCCCTGCCCTCCCTGGGTTAGAGTCCTGGGCCCTGGGGTAAGAGTCCTGGGCCCTGCCCTCCCAGGGTTAGAGTCCTGGTCCCTGCCATCCCAGGGTTAGAGTCCTGGGCCCTGCCCTCCCAGGGTTAGAGTCCTGGGCCCTGCCATCCCACGGTTAGAGTCCTGAGCCCTGCCCTCCCAGGGTTAGAATCCTGGGCCCTGGGGTTAGAGTCCTGGGCCCTGCCCTCCCATGGTTAGAGTCCTGGGCCCTGCCCTCCCAGGGTTAGAGTCCTGGGCCCTGTTCTCCCAGGGTTAGAGTCCTGAGCCCTGTTCTCCCAGGGTTAGAGTACTGGGCCCTGCCCTCCTAGGGTTAGTGTCCTGGGCCCTGCCTTCACAGGGTTAGAGTCTTGGGCCCTGGGGTTAGAGTCCTGGGCCCTGCCCTCCCAGGGTCAGAGTCCTGAGACCTGCCCTCCCAGGGTTAGAGTACTGGGCCCTGGGGTTAGAGTCCTGGGCTTTGCCCTCCCAGGGTCAGAGACCTGGGCCCTGGGATAAGAGTCCTGGGCCCTGCCCTCCCAGGGTTAGAGTCCTGGGCCCTGCCCTCCCAGGGTCAGAGTCCTGAGACCTGCCCTCCCAGGGTTAGAGTATTGGGCCCTTTTCTCCCAGGGTTAGAGTTCTGGGCCCTGTTCTCCCAGGTTTAGAGTCCAGCGCCCTCTTCTCCCAGGGTCAGTGTCCTGGGCCCTGCCCTCCCAAGATGAGAGTCCTGGGCCCTGTTCTCCCAGGGTTAGAGTCCTGCGCGCTGCCCTCCCAGGGTTAGAGTCCTGGGCCCTGTTCTCCCAGGATTAGAGTCCTGAGCGCTGCCCTCCCAGGGTTAGAGTCCTGGGCCCTGTTCTCCCAGGATTAGAGTCCTGAGCACTGCCCTCCCAGGGTTAGAGTCCTGAGCCGTGCCCTCCCAGGGTCAGAGTCCTGGGCCCTGCCCTCCCGGGGTTAGAGTCCTGAGTCCTGCCCTCCCAGGGTTAGAGTATTGCGTCCTGTTCTCCCAGGGTTAGAGTCCTGCATCCTGTTCTCCCAGGGTCAGAGTCCTGGGCCCTGCCCTCCCAGGGTTAGAGTCCTGGGCCCTGTTCTCCCAGGGTTAGAGTCCTGAGCGCTGCCCTCCCAGGGTTAGAGTCCTGGGCTCTGTTCTCCCAGCATTAGAGTCCTGAGCGCTGCCCTCCCAGTGTTAGAGTCCTGAGCCCTGCCCTCCCAGGGTCAGAGTCCTGGGCCCTGCCCTCCCAGGGTTAGAGTCCTGGGCCCTGCCCTCCCAGGGTTAGAGTCCTGAGCCCTGCCCTCCCAGGGTTAGAGTCCTGGGCCCTGCACTCCCAAAGTTAGAGTCCTGGGCCCTGTTCTCCCAGGGTTAGAGTCCTGAGCCCTGTTCTCCCAGGGTTAGAGTCCTGGGCCCTGCCCTCCCAGGGTTAGAGTCCTGGGCCCTGGGGTTAGAGTCCTGGGCCCTGCCCTCCCAGGGTTAGAGTCCTGGTCCCTGCCATCCCAGGGTTAGAGTCCTGGGCCCTGCCCTCCCAGGGTTAGAGTCCTGGGCCCTGCCATCCCAGGGTTAGAGTCCTGGGCCCTGCCCTCCCAGGGTTAGAATCCTGGGCCCTGGGGTTAGAGTCCTGGGCCCTGCCCTCCCAGGGTTAGAGTCCTGGGCCCTGCCCTCCCAGGGTTAGAGTCCTGGGCCCTCTTCTCCCAGGGTTAGAGTCCTGAGCCCTGTTCTCCCAGGGTTAGAGTACTGGGCCCTGGGGTTAGAGTCCTGGGCTTTGCCCTCCCAGGGTCAGAGACCTGGGCCCTGGGATAAGAGTCCTGGGCCCTGCCCTCCCAGGGTTAGAGTCCTGGGCCCTGCCCTCCCAGGGTCAGAGTCCTGAGACCTGCCCTCCCAAGGGTTAGAGTATTGGGCCCTGTTCTCCCAGGGTTAGAGTTCTGGGCCCTGTTCTCCCAGGTTTAGAGTCCAGCGCCCTCTTCTCCCAGGGTCAGTGTCCTGGGCCCTGCCCTCCCAGGGTTAGAATCCTGGGCCCTGTTCTCCCAGGGTTAGAGTCCTGAGCACTGCCCTCCCAGGGTTAGAGTCCTGGGCCCTGCACTCCCAGGGTTAGAGTCCTGGGCCCTGTTCTCCCAGCATTAGAGTCCTGAGCGCTGCCCTCTCAGGGTTAGAGTCCTGAGCCCTGCCCTCCCAGGGTTAGAGTCCTGGGCTCTGTTCTCCCAGGGTTCGAGTCCTGCGCCCTGCCCTCCCAGGGTTAGAGTCCTGGGCCCTGCACTCCCAAAGTTAGAGTCCTGGGCCCTGTTCTCCCAGGGTTAGAGTCCTGAGCCCTGTTCTCCCAGGATTAGAGTCCTGGGCCCTGCCCTCCCAGCGTTAGAGTCCTGGGCCCTGGGGTTAGAGTCCTGGGCCCCGCCCTCCCAGGGTTACAGTCCTGGGCCCTGGGGTTAGAGTCCTGGGCCCTGCCATCCCAGGGTTAGAGTGCTCTCCCCTGCCTTCCCAGGGATAGAGTCCTGGGCCCTGTTCTCCCAGGGATAGAGTCCTGGGCCCTGTTCTCCCAGGGTTAGAATCCTGGGCCCTGCCCTCCCAGGGTTAGAGTCCTGGTCCCTGCCATCCCAGGGTTAGAGTCCTGGGCCCTGCCATCCCAGGGTTAGAGTCCTGGGCCCTGCCATCCCAGGGTTAGAGTCCTGGGCCCTGCCATCCCAGGGTTAGAGTCCTGGGCCCTGGGGTTAGAGTCCGGGGCCCTGCCCTCCCAGGGTTAGAGTCCTGGTCCCTGCCCTCCTAGGGTTATAGTCCTGGGCTCTGGGGTTAGAGTCCTGGGCCCTGCCCTGCCAGGTTCAGAGACCTGGGCCCTGGGATTAGAGTCCTGGGCCCTGCCCTCCCAGGGTTAGAGTCCTGGGCCCTGCCCTCCCAGGGTCAGAGTCCTGAGACCTGCCCTCCCAGGGTTAGAGTACTGGGCCCTGTTCTCCCAGGGTTAGAGTTCTGGGCCCTGTTCTCCCAGATTTAGAGTCCTGCGCCCTGTTCTCCCAGGGTCAGAGTCCTGGGCCTTGCCCTCCCAGGGTTAGAGTCCTGGGCCCTGTTCTCCCAGGGTTAGAGTCCTGAGCCCTGCCCTCCCAGGGTTAGAGTCCTGGGCCCTGCCCTCCCAAAGTTAGACTCCTGGGCCCTGTTCTCCCATGGTTAGATTCCTGGGCCCTCCCCTCCCAGTGTTAGAGTCCTGGGCCCTGCCCTCCCAGGGTTAGAGTCCTGAGCCCTGCCCTCCCAGGGTTACAGTCCTGGGATCTGTGCTCCCAGGGTTAGAGTCCTGAGCCCTGCCCTCCCAGGGCTAGAGTCCTGGGCCCTGCATTCCCAAAGTTTGAGTCCTGGGCCCTGTTCTCCCAGGGTTAGATTCCTGAGCCCTGTTCTCCCAGGGTTAGAGTCCAGGGCCCTGCCCTCCCAGGGTTAGAGTCCTGGGCCCTGGGGTTAGAGTCCTGGGCCCCGCCCTCCCAGGGTTAGAGTCCTGGGCCCTGGGGTTAGAGTCCTAGGCCCTGCCCTCCAAAAGTTAGAGTCCTGGGCCCTGCCATCCCAGGGTTAGAGTCCTGCGCCCTGCCCTCTCAGGGATAGAGTCCTGGGCACTGTTCTCCCAGGGTTAGAGTCCTGGGCCCTGCCCTCCCAGGGATAGAGTCCTGGGCCCTGTTCTCCCAGGGTTAGAGTCCTGGGCACTGTTCTCCCAGGGTTAGAGTCCTGGGCCCTGCCTTCCCAGGGTTAGAGTCCTGGGCCCTGGGGTTAGAGTCCTGGGCCCTGCCCTCCCAGGGTTAGAGTCCTGGTCCCTGCCATCCCAGGGTTAGAGTCCTGGGCCCTGCCCTCCCAAGGTTAGAGTCCTGGGCCCTGCCATCCCAGGGTTAGAGTCCTGGGCCCTGCCCTCCCAGGGTTAGAGTCCTGGGCCCTTGGGTTAATGTCCTGGGCCCTGCCCTCCCAGGGTCAGAGTCCTGAGACCTGCCCTCCCAGGGTTAGAGTACTGGGCCCTGGGGTTAGAGTCCTGGGCCCTGCCCTCCCAGGGTCAGAGCCCTGCCCTCCCAGGGTTAGAGTCCTGGGCCCTGCCCTCCCAAAGTTAGACTCCTGGGCCCTGTTCTCCCATGGTTAGATTCCTGGGCCCTGCCCTCCCAGGGTTAGATTCCTGGGCCCTGCCCTCCCAGGGTTAGAGTCCTGTGCCCTGTTCTCCCAGGGATAGAGTCCTGGGCCCTGTTCTCCCAGCATTAGAGTCCTGAGCGCTGCCCTCCCAGGGTTAGAGTCCTGAGCCCTGCCCTCCCAGGGTCAGAGTCCTGGGCCCTGCCCTCCCAGGGTTAGAGTCCTGGGCCCTGCCCTCCCAGTGTTAGAGTCCTGAGCCCTGCCCTCCCAGGGTTAGAGTCCTGGGCTCTGTTCTCCCAGGGTTAGAGTCCTGAGCCCTGTTCTCCCAGGGTTAGAGTCCTGGGCCCTGCCCTCCCAGGGTTAGAGTCCTGGGCCCTGGGGTTGGAGTCCTGGGCCCTGCCCTCCCAAAGTTAGAGTCCTGGGCCCTGCCATCCCAGGGTTAGAGTCCTCTCCCCTGCCCTCCCAGGGATAGAGTCCTGGGCCCTGTTCTCCCAGGGATAGAGTCCTGGGCCCTGTTCTCCCAGGGTTAGAATCCTGGGTCCTGCCCTCCCAGGGTTAGAGTCCTGGGCCCTGCCCTCCCAGGGATAGAGTCCTGGTCCCTGCCATCCCAGGGTTAGAGTCCTGGGCCCTGCCCTCCCAGGGTTAGAGTCCTGGGCACTGTTCTCCCAGGGATAGAGTCCTGGGCCCTGTTCTCCCAGGGTTAGAATCCTGGGCCCTGCCCTCCCAGGGTTAGAGTCCTGGTCCCTGCCATCCCAGGGTTAGAGTCCTGGGCCCTGCCCTCCCAGGGTTAGAGTCCTGGGCCCTGCCCTCCCAGGGTTAGAGTCCTGGGCCCTCTTCTCCCAGGGTTAGAGTCCTGAGCCCTGTTCTCCCAGGGTTAGAGTACTGGGCCCTGGGGTTAGAGTCCTGGGCTTTGCCCTCCCAGGGTCAGAGACCTGGGCCCTGGGATAAGAGTCCTGGGCCCTGCCCTCCCAGGGTTAGAGTCCTGGGCCCTGCCCTCCCAGGGTCAGAGTCCTGAGACCTGCCCTCCCAAGGGTTAGAGTATTGGGCCCTGTTCTCCCAGGGTTAGAGTTCTGGGCCCTGTTCTCCCAGGTTTAGAGTCCAGCGCCCTCTTCTCCCAGGGTCAGTGTCCTGGGCCCTGCCCTCCCAGGGTTAGAATCCTGGGCCCTGTTCTCCCAGGGTTAGAGTCCTGAGCACTGCCCTCCCAGGGTTAGAGTCCTGGGCCCTGCACTCCCAGGGTTAGAGTCCTGGGCCCTGTTCTCCCAGCATTAGAGTCCTGAGCGCTGCCCTCTCAGGGTTAGAGTCCTGAGCCCTGCCCTCCCAGGGTTAGAGTCCTGGGCTCTGTTCTCCCAGGGTTCGAGTCCTGCGCCCTGCCCTCCCAGGGTTAGAGTCCTGGGCCCTGCACTCCCAAAGTTAGAGTCCTGGGCCCTGTTCTCCCAGGGTTAGAGTCCTGAGCCCTGTTCTCCCAGGATTAGAGTCCTGGGCCCTGCCCTCCCAGCGTTAGAGTCCTGGGCCCTGGGGTTAGAGTCCTGGGCCCCGCCCTCCCAGGGTTACAGTCCTGGGCCCTGGGGTTAGAGTCCTGGGCCCTGTTCTCCCAGGGTTAGAGTCCTGAGCCCTGTTCTCCCAGGGTTAGAGTCCTGGGCCCTGCCCTCCCTGGGTTAGAGTCCTGGGCCCTGGGGTAAGAGTCCTGGGCCCTGCCCTCCCAGGGTTAGAGTCCTGGTCCCTGCCATCCCAGGGTTAGAGTCCTGGGCCCTGCCCTCCCAGGGTTAGAGTCCTGGGCCCTGCCATCCCACGGTTAGAGTCCTGAGCCCTGCCCTCCCAGGGTTAGAATCCTGGGCCCTGGGGTTAGAGTCCTGGGCCCTGCCCTCCCATGGTTAGAGTCCTGGGCCCTGCCCTCCCAGGGTTAGAGTCCTGGGCCCTGTTCTCCCAGGGTTAGAGTCCTGAGCCCTGTTCTCCCAGGGTTAGAGTACTGGGCCCTGCCCTCCTAGGGTTAGTGTCCTGGGCCCTGCCATCACAGGGTTAGAGTCTTGGGCCCTGGGGTTAGAGTCCTGGGCCCTGCCCTCCCAGGGTCAGAGTCCTGAGACCTGCCCTCCCAGGGTTAGAGTACTGGGCCCTGGGGTTAGAGTCCTGGGCTTTGCCCTCCCAGGGTCAGAGACCTGGGCCCTGGGATAAGAGTCCTGGGCCCTGCCCTCCCAGGGTTAGAGTCCTGGGCCCTGCCCTCCCAGGGTCAGAGTCCTGAGACCTGCCCTCCCAGGGTTAGAGTATTGGGCCCTTTTCTCCCAGGGTTAGAGTTCTGGGCCCTGTTCTCCCAGGTTTAGAGTCCAGCGCCCTCTTCTCCCAGGGTCAGTGTCCTGGGCCCTGCCCTCCCAAGATGAGAGTCCTGGGCCCTGTTCTCCCAGGGTTAGAGTCCTGCGCGCTGCCCTCCCAGGGTTAGAGTCCTGGGCCCTGTTCTCCCAGGATTAGAGTCCTGAGCGCTGCCCTCCCAGGGTTAGAGTCCTGGGCCCTGTTCTCCCAGGATTAGAGTCCTGAGCACTGCCCTCCCAGGGTTAGAGTCCTGAGCCGTGCCCTCCCAGGGTCAGAGTCCTGGGCCCTGCCCTCCCGGGGTTAGAGTCCTGAGTCCTGCCCTCCCAGGGTTAGAGTATTGCGTCCTGTTCTCCCAGGGTTAGAGTCCTGCATCCTGTTCTCCCAGGGTCAGAGTCCTGGGCCCTGCCCTCCCAGGGTTAGAGTCCTGGGCCCTGTTCTCCCAGGGTTAGAGTCCTGAGCGCTGCCCTCCCAGGGTTAGAGTCCTGGGCTCTGTTCTCCCAGCATTAGAGTCCTGAGCGCTGCCCTCCCAGTGTTAGAGTCCTGAGCCCTGCCCTCCCAGGGTCAGAGTCCTGGGCCCTGCCCTCCCAGGGTTAGAGTCCTGGGCCCTGCCCTCCCAGGGTTAGAGTCCTGAGCCCTGCCCTCCCAGGGTTAGAGTCCTGGGCCCTGCACTCCCAAAGTTAGAGTCCTGGGCCCTGTTCTCCCAGGGTTAGAGTCCTGAGCCCTGTTCTCCCAGGGTTAGAGTCCTGGGCCCTGCCCTCCCAGGGTTAGAGTCCTGGGCCCTGGGGTTAGAGTCCTGGGCCCTGCCCTCCCAGGGTTAGAGTCCTGGTCCCTGCCATCCCAGGGTTAGAGTCCTGGGCCCTGCCCTCCCAGGGTTAGAGTCCTGGGCCCTTGGGTTAATGTCCTGGGCCCTGCCCTCCCAGGGTCAGAGTCCTGAGACCTGCCCTCCCAGGGTTAGAGTACTGGGCCCTGGGGTTAGAGTCCTGGGCCCTGCCCTCCCAGGGTCAGAGCCCTGCCCTCCCAGGGTTAGAGTCCTGGGCCCTGCCCTCCCAAAGTTAGACTCCTGGGCCCTGTTCTCCCATGGTTAGATTCCTGGGCCCTGCCCTCCCAGGGTTAGATTCCTGGGCCCTGCCCTCCCAGGGTTAGAGTCCTGTGCCCTGTTCTCCCAGGGATAGAGTCCTGGGCCCTGTTCTCCCAGCATTAGAGTCCTGAGCGCTGCCCTCCCAGGGTTAGAGTCCTGAGCCCTGCCCTCCCAGGGTCAGAGTCCTGGGCCCTGCCCTCCCAGGGTTAGAGTCCTGGGCCCTGCCCTCCCAGTGTTAGAGTCCTGAGCCCTGCCCTCCCAGGGTTAGAGTCCTGGGCTCTGTTCTCCCAGGGTTAGAGTCCTGAGCCCTGTTCTCCCAGGGTTAGAGTCCTGGGCCCTGCCCTCCCAGGGTTAGAGTCCTGGGCCCTGGGGTTGGAGTCCTGGGCCCTGCCCTCCCAAAGTTAGAGTCCTGGGCCCTGCCATCCCAGGGTTAGAGTCCTCTCCCCTGCCCTCCCAGGGATAGAGTCCTGGGCCCTGTTCTCCCAGGGATAGAGTCCTGGGCCCTGTTCTCCCAGGGTTAGAATCCTGGGTCCTGCCCTCCCAGGGTTAGAGTCCTGGGCCCTGCCCTCCCAGGGATAGAGTCCTGGTCCCTGCCATCCCAGGGTTAGAGTCCTGAGCCCTGCCCTCCCAGGGTTAGAGTCCTGGGCCCTGCACTCCCAAAGTTAGAGTCCTGGGCCCTGTTCTCCCAGGGTTAGAGTCCTGAGCCCTGTTCTCCCAGGGTTAGAGTCCTGCATCCTGTTCTCCCAGGGTCAGAGTCCTGGGCCCTGCCCTCCCAGGGTTAGAGTCCTGGGCCCTGTTCTCCCAGGGTTAGAGTCCTGAGCGCTGCCCTCCCAGGGTTAGAGTCCTGGGCTCTGTTCTCCCAGCATTAGAGTCCTGAGCGCTGCCCTCCCAGTGTTAGAGTCCTGAGCCCTGCCCTCCCAGGGTCAGAGTCCTGGGCCCTGCCCTCCCAGGGTTAGAGTCCTGGGCCCTGCCCTCCCAGGGTTAGAGTCCTGAGCCCTGCCCTCCCAGGGTTAGAGTCCTGGGCCCTGCACTCCCAAAGTTAGAGTCCTGGGCCCTGTTCTCCCAGGGTTAGAGTCCTGAGCCCTGTTCTCCCAGGGTTAGAGTCCTGGGCCCTGCCCTCCCAGGGTTAGAGTCCTGGGCCCTGGGGTTAGAGTCCTGGGCCCTGCCCTCCCAGGGTTAGAGTCCTGGTCCCTGCCATCCCAGGGTTAGAGTCCTGGGCCCTGCCCTCCCAGGGTTAGAGTCCTGGGCCCTGCCATCCCAGGGTTAGAGTCCTGGGCCCTGCCCTCCCAGGGTTAGAGTCCTGGGCCCTTGGGTTAATGTCCTGGGCCCTGCCCTCCCAGGGTCAGAGTCCTGAGACCTGCCCTCCCAGGGTTAGAGTACTGGGCCCTGGGGTTAGAGTCCTGGGCCCTGCCCTCCCAGGGTCAGAGCCCTGCCCTCCCAGGGTTAGAGTCCTGGGCCCTGCCCTCCCAAAGTTAGACTCCTGGGCCCTGTTCTCCCATGGTTAGATTCCTGGGCCCTGCCCTCCCAGGGTTAGATTCCTGGGCCCTGCCCTCCCAGGGTTAGAGTCCTGTGCCCTGTTCTCCCAGGGATAGAGTCCTGGGCCCTGTTCTCCCAGCATTAGAGTCCTGAGCGCTGCCCTCCCAGGGTTAGAGTCCTGAGCCCTGCCCTCCCAGGGTCAGAGTCCTGGGCCCTGCCCTCCCAGGGTTAGAGTCCTGGGCCCTGCCCTCCCAGTGTTAGAGTCCTGAGCCCTGCCCTCCCAGGGTTAGAGTCCTGGGCTCTGTTCTCCCAGGGTTAGAGTCCTGAGCCCTGTTCTCCCAGGGTTAGAGTCCTGGGCCCTGCCCTCCCAGGGTTAGAGTCCTGGGCCCTGGGGTTGGAGTCCTGGGCCCTGCCCTCCCAAAGTTAGAGTCCTGGGCCCTGCCATCCCAGGGTTAGAGTCCTCTCCCCTGCCCTCCCAGGGATAGAGTCCTGGGCCCTGTTCTCCCAGGGATAGAGTCCTGGGCCCTGTTCTCCCAGGGTTAGAATCCTGGGTCCTGCCCTCCCAGGGTTAGAGTCCTGGGCCCTGCCCTCCCAGGGATAGAGTCCTGGTCCCTGCCATCCCAGGGTTAGAGTCCTGGGCCCTGCCCTCCCAGGGTTAGAGTCCTGGGCACTGTTCTCCCAGGGATAGAGTCCTGGGCCCTGTTCTCCCAGGGTTAGAATCCTGGGCCCTGCCCTCCCAGGGTTAGAGTCCTGGTCCCTGCCATCCCAGGGTTAGAGTCCTGGGCCCTGCCCTCCCAGGGTTAGAGTCCTGGGCCCTGCCCTCCCAGGGTTAGAGTCCTGGGCCCTCTTCTCCCAGGGTTAGAGTCCTGAGCCCTGTTCTCCCAGGGTTAGAGTACTGGGCCCTGGGGTTAGAGTCCTGGGCTTTGCCCTCCCAGGGTCAGAGACCTGGGCCCTGGGATAAGAGTCCTGGGCCCTGCCCTCCCAGGGTTAGAGTCCTGGGCCCTGCCCTCCCAGGGTCAGAGTCCTGAGACCTGCCCTCCCAAGGGTTAGAGTATTGGGCCCTGTTCTCCCAGGGTTAGAGTTCTGGGCCCTGTTCTCCCAGGTTTAGAGTCCAGCGCCCTCTTCTCCCAGGGTCAGTGTCCTGGGCCCTGCCCTCCCAGGGTTAGAATCCTGGGCCCTGTTCTCCCAGGGTTAGAGTCCTGAGCACTGCCCTCCCAGGGTTAGAGTCCTGGGCCCTGCACTCCCAGGGTTAGAGTCCTGGGCCCTGTTCTCCCAGCATTAGAGTCCTGAGCGCTGCCCTCTCAGGGTTAGAGTCCTGAGCCCTGCCCTCCCAGGGTTAGAGTCCTGGGCTCTGTTCTCCCAGGGTTCGAGTCCTGCGCCCTGCCCTCCCAGGGTTAGAGTCCTGGGCCCTGCACTCCCAAAGTTAGAGTCCTGGGCCCTGTTCTCCCAGGGTTAGAGTCCTGAGCCCTGTTCTCCCAGGATTAGAGTCCTGGGCCCTGCCCTCCCAGCGTTAGAGTCCTGGGCCCTGGGGTTAGAGTCCTGGGCCCCGCCCTCCCAGGGTTACAGTCCTGGGCCCTGGGGTTAGAGTCCTGGGCCCTGTTCTCCCAGGGTTAGAGTCCTGAGCCCTGTTCTCCCAGGGTTAGAGTCCTGGGCCCTGCCCTCCCTGGGTTAGAGTCCTGGGCCCTGGGGTAAGAGTCCTGGGCCCTGCCCTCCCAGGGTTAGAGTCCTGGTCCCTGCCATCCCAGGGTTAGAGTCCTGGGCCCTGCCCTCCCAGGGTTAGAGTCCTGGGCCCTGCCATCCCACGGTTAGAGTCCTGAGCCCTGCCCTCCCAGGGTTAGAATCCTGGGCCCTGGGGTTAGAGTCCTGGGCCCTGCCCTCCCATGGTTAGAGACCTGGGCCCTGCCCTCCCAGGGTTAGAGTCCTGGGCCCTGTTCTCCCAGGGTTAGAGTCCTGAGCCCTGTTCTCCCAGGGTTAGAGTACTGGGCCCTGCCCTCCTAGGGTTAGTGTCCTGGGCCCTGCCATCACAGGGTTAGAGTCTTGGGCCCTGGGGTTAGAGTCCTGGGCCCTGCCCTCCCAGGGTCAGAGTCCTGAGACCTGCCCTCCCAGGGTTAGAGTACTGGGCCCTGGGGTTAGAGTCCTGGGCTTTGCCCTCCCAGGGTCAGAGACCTGGGCCCTGGGATAAGAGTCCTGGGCCCTGCCCTCCCAGGGTTAGAGTCCTGGGCCCTGCCCTCCCAGGGTCAGAGTCCTGAGACCTGCCCTCCCAGGGTTAGAGTATTGGGCCCTTTTCTCCCAGGGTTAGAGTTCTGGGCCCTGTTCTCCCAGGTTTAGAGTCCAGCGCCCTCTTCTCCCAGGGTCAGTGTCCTGGGCCCTGCCCTCCCAAGATGAGAGTCCTGGGCCCTGTTCTCCCAGGGTTAGAGTCCTGCGCGCTGCCCTCCCAGGGTTAGAGTCCTGGGCCCTGTTCTCCCAGGATTAGAGTCCTGAGCGCTGCCCTCCCAGGGTTAGAGTCCTGGGCCCTGTTCTCCCAGGATTAGAGTCCTGAGCACTGCCCTCCCAGGGTTAGAGTCCTGAGCCGTGCCCTCCCAGGGTCAGAGTCCTGGGCCCTGCCCTCCCGGGGTTAGAGTCCTGAGTCCTGCCCTCCCAGGGTTAGAGTATTGCGTCCTGTTCTCCCAGGGTTAGAGTCCTGCATCCTGTTCTCCCAGGGTCAGAGTCCTGGGCCCTGCCCTCCCAGGGTTAGAGTCCTGGGCCCTGTTCTCCCAGGGTTAGAGTCCTGAGCGCTGCCCTCCCAGGGTTAGAGTCCTGGGCTCTGTTCTCCCAGCATTAGAGTCCTGAGCGCTGCCCTCCCAGTGTTAGAGTCCTGAGCCCTGCCCTCCCAGGGTCAGAGTCCTGGGCCCTGCCCTCCCAGGGTTAGAGTCCTGGGCCCTGCCCTCCCAGGGTTAGAGTCCTGAGCCCTGCCCTCCCAGGGTTAGAGTCCTGGGCCCTGCACTCCCAAAGTTAGAGTCCTGGGCCCTGTTCTCCCAGGGTTAGAGTCCTGAGCCCTGTTCTCCCAGGGTTAGAGTCCTGGGCCCTGCCCTCCCAGGGTTAGAGTCCTGGGCCCTGGGGTTAGAGTCCTGGGCCCTGCCCTCCCAGGGTTAGAGTCCTGGTCCCTGCCATCCCAGGGTTAGAGTCCTGGGCCCTGCCCTCCCAGGGTTAGAGTCCTGGGCCCTGCCATCCCAGGGTTAGAGTCCTGGGCCCTGCCCTCCCAGGGTTAGAATCCTGGGCCCTGGGGTTAGAGTCCTGGGCCCTGCCCTCCCAGGGTTAGAGTCCTGGGCCCTGCCCTCCCAGGGTTAGAGTCCTGGGCCCTCTTCTCCCAGGGTTAGAGTCCTGAGCCCTGTTCTCCCAGGGTTAGAGTACTGGGCCCTGGGGTTAGAGTCCTGGGCTTTGCCCTCCCAGGGTCAGAGACCTGGGCCCTGGGATAAGAGTCCTGGGCCCTGCCCTCCCAGGGTTAGAGTCCTGGGCCCTGCCCTCCCAGGGTCAGAGTCCTGAGACCTGCCCTCCCAAGGGTTAGAGTATTGGGCCCTGTTCTCCCAGGGTTAGAGTTCTGGGCCCTGTTCTCCCAGGTTTAGAGTCCAGCGCCCTCTTCTCCCAGGGTCAGTGTCCTGGGCCCTGCCCTCCCAGGGTTAGAATCCTGGGCCCTGTTCTCCCAGGGTTAGAGTCCTGAGCACTGCCCTCCCAGGGTTAGAGTCCTGGGCCCTGCACTCCCAGGGTTAGAGTCCTGGGCCCTGTTCTCCCAGCATTAGAGTCCTGAGCGCTGCCCTCTCAGGGTTAGAGTCCTGAGCCCTGCCCTCCCAGGGTTAGAGTCCTGGGCTCTGTTCTCCCAGGGTTCGAGTCCTGCGCCCTGCCCTCCCAGGGTTAGAGTCCTGGGCCCTGCACTCCCAAAGTTAGAGTCCTGGGCCCTGTTCTCCCAGGGTTAGAGTCCTGAGCCCTGTTCTCCCAGGATTAGAGTCCTGGGCCCTGCCCTCCCAGCGTTAGAGTCCTGGGCCCTGGGGTTAGAGTCCTGGGCCCCGCCCTCCCAGGGTTACAGTCCTGGGCCCTGGGGTTAGAGTCCTGGGCCCTGCCATCCCAGGGTTAGAGTGCTCTCCCCTGCCTTCCCAGGGATAGAGTCCTGGGCCCTGTTCTCCCAGGGATAGAGTCCTGGGCCCTGTTCTCCCAGGGTTAGAATCCTGGGCCCTGCCCTCCCAGGGTTAGAGTCCTGGTCCCTGCCATCCCAGGGTTAGAGTCCTGGGCCCTGCCCTCCCAGGGTTAGAGTCCTGGGCCCTGCCATCCCAGGGTTAGAGTCCTGGGCCCTGCCATCCCAGGGTTAGAGTCCTGGGCCCTGGGGTTAGAGTCCGGGGCCCTGCCCTCCCAGGGTTAGAGTCCTGGTCCCTGCCCTCCTAGGGTTATAGTCCTGGGCTCTGGGGTTAGAGTCCTGGGCCCTGCCCTGCCAGGTTCAGAGACCTGGGCCCTGGGATTAGAGTCCTGGGCCCTGCCCTCCCAGGGTTAGAGTCCTGGGCCCTGCCCTCCCAGGGTCAGAGTCCTGAGACCTGCCCTCCCAGGGTTAGAGTACTGGGCCCTGTTCTCCCAGGGTTAGAGTTCTGGGCCCTGTTCTCCCAGGTTTAGAGTCCTGCGCCCTGTTCTCCCAGGGTCAGAGTCCTGGGCCTTGCCCTCCCAGGGTTAGAGTCCTGGGCCCTGTTCTCCCAGGGTTAGAGTCCTGAGCCCTGCCCTCCCAGGGTTAGAGTCCTGGGCCCTGCCCTCCCAAAGTTAGACTCCTGGGCCCTGTTCTCCCATGGTTAGATTCCTGGGCCCTGCCCTCCCAGGGTTAGATTCCTGGGCCCTGCCCTCCCAGGGTTAGAGTCCTGTGCCCTGCCCTCCCAGGGTTACAGTCCTGGGATCTGTGCTCCCAGGGTTAGAGTCCTGAGCCCTGCCCTCCCAGGGCTAGAGTCCTGGGCCCTGCATTCCCAAAGTTTGAGTCCTGGGCCCTGTTCTCCCAGGGTTAGATTCCTGAGCCCTGTTCTCCCAGGGTTAGAGTCCAGGGCCCTGCCCTCCCAGGGTTAGAGTCCTGGGCCCTGGGGTTAGAGTCCTGGGCCCCGCCCTCCCAGGGTTAGAGTCCTGGGCCCTGGGGTTAGAGTCCTAGGCCCTGCCCTCCAAAAGTTAGAGTCCTGGGCCCTGCCATCCCAGGGTTAGAGTCCTGCGCCCTGCCCTCTCAGGGATAGAGTCCTGGGCACTGTTCTCCCAGGGTTAGAGTCCTGGGCCCTGCCCTCCCAGGGATAGAGTCCTGGGCCCTGTTCTCCCAGGGTTAGAGTCCTGGGCACTGTTCTCCCAGGGTTAGAGTCCTGGGCCCTGCCTTCCCAGGGTTAGAGTCCTGGGCCCTGGGGTTAGAGTCCTGGGCCCTGCCCTCCCAGGGTTAGAGTCCTGGTCCCTGCCATCCCAGGGTTAGAGTCCTGGGCCCTGCCCTCCCAAGGTTAGAGTCCTGGGCCCTGCCATCCCAGGGTTAGAGTCCTGGGCCCTGCCCTCCCAGGGTTAGAGTCCTGGGCCCTTGGGTTAATGTCCTGGGCCCTGCCCTCCCAGGGTCAGAGTCCTGAGACCTGCCCTCCCAGGGTTAGAGTACTGGGCCCTGGGGTTAGAGTCCTGGGCCCTGCCCTCCCAGGGTCAGAGCCCTGCCCTCCCAGGGTTAGAGTCCTGGGCCCTGCCCTCCCAAAGTTAGACTCCTGGGCCCTGTTCTCCCATGGTTAGATTCCTGGGCCCTGCCCTCCCAGGGTTAGATTCCTGGGCCCTGCCCTCCCAGGGTTAGAGTCCTGTGCCCTGTTCTCCCAGGGATAGAGTCCTGGGCCCTGTTCTCCCAGCATTAGAGTCCTGAGCGCTGCCCTCCCAGGGTTAGAGTCCTGAGCCCTGCCCTCCCAGGGTCAGAGTCCTGGGCCCTGCCCTCCCAGGGTTAGAGTCCTGGGCCCTGCCCTCCCAGTGTTAGAGTCCTGAGCCCTGCCCTCCCAGGGTTAGAGTCCTGGGCTCTGTTCTCCCAGGGTTAGAGTCCTGAGCCCTGTTCTCCCAGGGTTAGAGTCCTGGGCCCTGCCCTCCCAGGGTTAGAGTCCTGGGCCCTGGGGTTGGAGTCCTGGGCCCTGCCCTCCCAAAGTTAGAGTCCTGGGCCCTGCCATCCCAGGGTTAGAGTCCTCTCCCCTGCCCTCCCAGGGATAGAGTCCTGGGCCCTGTTCTCCCAGGGATAGAGTCCTGGGCCCTGTTCTCCCAGGGTTAGAATCCTGGGTCCTGCCCTCCCAGGGTTAGCGTCCTGGGCCCTGCCCTCCCAGGGATAGAGTCCTGGTCCCTGCCATCCCAGGGTTAGAGTCCTGGGCCCTGCCCTCCCAGGGTTAGAGTCCTGGGCACTGTTCTCCCAGGGATAGAGTCCTGGGCCCTGTTCTCCCAGGGTTAGAATCCTGGGCCCTGCCCTCCCAGGGTTAGAGTCCTGGTCCCTGCCATCCCAGGGTTAGAGTCCTGGGCCCTGCCCTCCCAGGGTTAGAGTCCTGGGCCCTGCCCTCCCAGGGTTAGAGTCCTGGGCCCTCTTCTCCCAGGGTTAGAGTCCTGAGCCCTGTTCTCCCAGGGTTAGAGTACTGGGCCCTGGGGTTAGAGTCCTGGGCTTTGCCCTCCCAGGGTCAGAGACCTGGGCCCTGGGATAAGAGTCCTGGGCCCTGCCCTCCCAGGGTTAGAGTCCTGGGCCCTGCCCTCCCAGGGTCAGAGTCCTGAGACCTGCCCTCCCAAGGGTTAGAGTATTGGGCCCTGTTCTCCCAGGGTTAGAGTTCTGGGCCCTGTTCTCCCAGGTTTAGAGTCCAGCGCCCTCTTCTCCCAGGGTCAGTGTCCTGGGCCCTGCCCTCCCAGGGTTAGAATCCTGGGCCCTGTTCTCCCAGGGTTAGAGTCCTGAGCACTGCCCTCCCAGGGTTAGAGTCCTGGGCCCTGCACTCCCAGGGTTAGAGTCCTGGGCCCTGTTCTCCCAGCATTAGAGTCCTGAGCGCTGCCCTCTCAGGGTTAGAGTCCTGAGCCCTGCCCTCCCAGGGTTAGAGTCCTGGGCTCTGTTCTCCCAGGGTTCGAGTCCTGCGCCCTGCCCTCCCAGGGTTAGAGTCCTGGGCCCTGCACTCCAAAAGTTAGAGTCCTGGGCCCTGTTCTCCCAGGGTTAGAGTCCTGAGCCCTGTTCTCCCAGGATTAGAGTCCTGGGCCCTGCCCTCCCAGCGTTAGAGTCCTGGGCCCTGGGGTTAGAGTCCTGGGCCCCGCCCTCCCAGGGTTACAGTCCTGGGCCCTGGGGTTAGAGTCCTGGGCCCTGCCATCCCAGGGTTAGAGTGCTCTCCCCTGCCTTCCCAGGGATAGAGTCCTGGGCCCTGTTCTCCCAGGGATAGAGTCCTGGGCCCTGTTCTCCCAGGGTTAGAATCCTGGGCCCTGCCCTCCCAGGGTTAGAGTCCTGGTCCCTGCCATCCCAGGGTTAGAGTCCTGGGCCCTGCCCTCCCAGGGTTAGAGTCCTGGGCCCTGCCATCCCAGGGTTAGAGTCCTGGGCCCTGCCATCCCAGGGTTAGAGTCCTGGGCCCTGGGGTTAGAGTCCGGGGCCCTGCCCTCCCAGGGTTAGAGTCCTGGTCCCTGCCCTCCTAGGGTTATAGTCCTGGGCTCTGGGGTTAGAGTCCTGGGCCCTGCCCTGCCAGGTTCAGAGACCTGGGCCCTGGGATTAGAGTCCTGGGCCCTGCCCTCCCAGGGTTAGAGTCCTGGGCCCTGCCCTCCCAGGGTCAGAGTCCTGAGACCTGCCCTCCCAGGGTTAGAGTACTGGGCCCTGTTCTCCCAGGGTTAGAGTTCTGGGCCCTGTTCTCCCAGGTTTAGAGTCCTGCGCCCTGTTCTCCCAGGGTCAGAGTCCTGGGCCTTGCCCTCCCAGGGTTAGAGTCCTGGGCCCTGTTCTCCCAGGGTTAGAGTCCTGAGCCCTGCCCTCCCAGGGTTAGAGTCCTGGGCCCTGCCCTCCCAAAGTTAGACTCCTGGGCCCTGTTCTCCCATGGTTAGATTCCTGGGCCCTCCCCTCCCAGTGTTAGAGTCCTGGGCCCTGCCCTCCCAGGGTTAGAGTCCTGAGCCCTGCCCTCCCAGGGTTACAGTCCTGGGATCTGTGCTCCCAGGGTTAGAGTCCTGAGCCCTGCCCTCCCAGGGCTAGAGTCCTGGGCCCTGCATTCCCAAAGTTTGAGTCCTGGGCCCTGTTCTCCCAGGGTTAGATTCCTGAGCCCTGTTCTCCCAGGGTTAGAGTCCAGGGCCCTGCCCTCCCAGGGTTAGAGTCCTGGGCCCTGGGGTTAGAGTCCTGGGCCCCGCCCTCCCAGGGTTAGAGTCCTGGGCCCTGGGGTTAGAGTCCTAGGCCCTGCCCTCCAAAAGTTAGAGTCCTGGGCCCTGCCATCCCAGGGTTAGAGTCCTGCGCCCTGCCCTCTCAGGGATAGAGTCCTGGGCACTGTTCTCCCAGGGTTAGAGTCCTGGGCCCTGCCCTCCCAGGGATAGAGTCCTGGGCCCTGTTCTCCCAGGGTTAGAGTCCTGGGCACTGTTCTCCCAGGGTTAGAGTCCTGGGCCCTGCCTTCCCAGGGTTAGAGTCCTGGGCCCTGGGGTTAGAGTCCTGGGCCCTGCCCTCCCAGGGTTAGAGTCCTGGTCCCTGCCATCCCAGGGTTAGAGTCCTGGGCCCTGCCCTCCCAAGGTTAGAGTCCTGGGCCCTGCCATCCCAGGGTTAGAGTCCTGGGCCCTGCCCTCCCAGGGTTAGAGTCCTGGGCCCTTGGGTTAATGTCCTGGGCCCTGCCCTCCCAGGGTCAGAGTCCTGAGACCTGCCCTCCCAGGGTTAGAGTACTGGGCCCTGGGGTTAGAGTCCTGGGCCCTGCCCTCCCAGGGTCAGAGCCCTGCCCTCCCAGGGTTAGAGTCCTGGGCCCTGCCCTCCCAAAGTTAGACTCCTGGGCCCTGTTCTCCCATGGTTAGATTCCTGGGCCCTGCCCTCCCAGGGTTAGATTCCTGGGCCCTGCCCTCCCAGGGTTAGAGTCCTGTGCCCTGTTCTCCCAGGGATAGAGTCCTGGGCCCTGTTCTCCCAGCATTAGAGTCCTGAGCGCTGCCCTCCCAGGGTTAGAGTCCTGAGCCCTGCCCTCCCAGGGTCAGAGTCCTGGGCCCTGCCCTCCCAGGGTTAGAGTCCTGGGCCCTGCCCTCCCAGTGTTAGAGTCCTGAGCCCTGCCCTCCCAGGGTTAGAGTCCTGGGCTCTGTTCTCCCAGGGTTAGAGTCCTGAGCCCTGTTCTCCCAGGGTTAGAGTCCTGGGCCCTGCCCTCCCAGGGTTAGAGTCCTGGGCCCTGGGGTTGGAGTCCTGGGCCCTGCCCTCCCAAAGTTAGAGTCCTGGGCCCTGCCATCCCAGGGTTAGAGTCCTCTCCCCTGCCCTCCCAGGGATAGAGTCCTGGGCCCTGTTCTCCCAGGGATAGAGTCCTGGGCCCTGTTCTCCCAGGGTTAGAATCCTGGGTCCTGCCCTCCCAGGGTTAGAGTCCTGGGCCCTGCCCTCCCAGGGATAGAGTCCTGGTCCCTGCCATCCCAGGGTTAGAGTCCTGGGCCCTGCCCTCCCAGGGTTAGAGTCCTGGGCACTGTTCTCCCAGGGATAGAGTCCTGGGCCCTGTTCTCCCAGGGTTAGAATCCTGGGCCCTGCCCTCCCAGGGTTAGAGTCCTGGTCCCTGCCATCCCAGGGTTAGAGTCCTGGGCCCTGCCCTCCCAGGGTTAGAGTCCTGGGCCCTGCCATCCCAGGGTTAGAGTCCTGGGCCCTGCCCTCCCAGGGTTAGAGTCCTGGGCCCTGGGGTTAGAGTCCGGGGCCCTGCCCTCCCAGGGTTAGAGTCCTGGGCCCTGCCCTCCTAGGGTTAGAGTCCTGGGCTCTGGGGTTAGAGTCCTGGGCCCTGCCCTCCCAGGGTCAGAGACCTGGGCCCTGGGATTAGAGTCCTGGGCCCTGCCCTCCCAGGGTTAGAGTCCTGGGCCCTGCCCTCCCAGGGTCAGAGTCCTGAGACCTGCCCTCCCAGGGTTAGAGTACTGGGCCCTGTTCTCCCAGGGTTAGAGTTCTGGGCCCTGTTCTCCCAGGTTTAGAGTCCTGCGCCCTGTTCTCCCAGGGTCAGAGTCCTGGGCCTTGCCCTCCCAGGGTTAGAGTCCTGGGCCCTGTTCTCCCAGGGTTAGAGTCCTGAGCCCTGCCCTCCCAGGGTTAGAGTCCTGGGCCCTGCCCTCCCAAAGTTAGACTCCTGGGCCCTGTTCTCCCATGGTTAGATTCCTGGGCCCTGCCCTCCCAGGGTTAGAGTCCTGGGCCCTGCCCTCCCAGGGTTAGAGTCCTGAGCCCTGCCCTCCCAGGGTTACAGTCCTGGGATCTGTTCTCCCAGGGTTAGAGTCCTGAGCCCTGCCCTCCCAGGGCTAGAGTCCTGGGCCCTGCATTCCCAAAGTTAGAGTCCTGGGCCCTGTTCTCCGAGGGTTAGAGTCCTGAGCCCTGTTCTCCCAGTGTTAGAGTCCAGGGCCCTGCCCTCCCAGGGTTAGAGTCCTGGGCCCTGGGGTTAGAGTCCTGGGCCCCGCCCTCCCAGGGTTAGAGTCCTGGGCCCTGGGGTTAGAGTCCTGGGCCCTGCCCTCCCAGGGTTGGAGTCCTGGGCCCTGCCCTCCCAGGGTTAGAGTCATGGTCCCTGCCATCCCAGGGTTAGAGACCTGGGCTCTGCCCTCCCAGGGTTAGAGTCCTGGGTCCTGGGGTTAGAGTCCTGGGCCCTGCCCTTCCAGGGTTAGAGTCCTGGGCTCTGCCATCACAGATTTAGAGTCCTGGGCCCTGCCATCCAGGGTTAGAGTCCTGGGCCCTGCCCTCCCAGGGATAGAGTCCTGGGCACTGTTCTCCCAGGGTTAGAATCCTGGGCTCTGCCCTCCCAGGGTTAGAGTCTTTGCCACTGTTCTCCCAGGGATAGAGTCCTGGGCCCTGTTCTCCCAGAGTTAGAATCCTGGGCTCTGACCTCCCAGGGTTAGAGTCCTGGGCACTGTTCTCCCAGGGTTAGAGTCCTGGGCTCTGCCCTCGCAGGGTTAGAGTCCTGGGCACTGTTCTCCCAGGTTTAGAGTCCTGGGCACAGCCCTCCCAAGGTTAGAGTCCTGGGCCCTGGGGTTAGAGTCCTGGGCCCTGCCATCCCAGGGTTAGAGTCCTCTCCCCTGCCCTCCCAGGGATAGAGTCCTGGGCCCTGTTCTCCCAGGGATAGAGTCCTGGGCCCTGTTCTCCCAGCATTAGAGTCCTGAGCGCTGCCCTCCCAGGGTTAGAGTCCTGAGCCCTGCCCTCCCAGGGTCAGAGTCCTGGGCCCTGCCCTCCCAGGGTTAGAGTCCTGGGCCCTGTTCTCCCAGGGTTAGAGTCCTGAGCCCTGCCCTCCCAGGGTTAGAGTCCTGGGCCCTGCCCTCCCAAAGTTAGACTCCTGGGCCCTGTTCTCCCATGGTTAGATTCCTGGGCCCTGTTCTCCCATGGTTAGATTCCTCGGCCCTGTTCTCCCAGGGTTAGAGTCCTGGGCCCTGCCCTTCCAGAGTTAGAGTCCAGGGCCCCGCCCTCCCAGGGTTAGAGTCCTGGGTCCTGGGGTTAGAGTCCTGGGCCCTGCCCTTCCAGGGTTAGAGTCCTGGGCTCTGCCATCACAGATTTAGAGTCCTGGGCCCTGCCATCCAGGGTTAGAGTCCTGGGCCCTGCCCTCCCAGGGATAGAGTCCTGGGCCCTGTTCTCCCAGGGTTAGAATCCTGGGCTCTGCCCTCCCAGGGTTAGAGTCCTGGGCACTGTTCTCCCAGGGTTAGCATCCTGGGCTCTGCCCTCCCAGGGTTAGAGTCCTGGCCACTGTTCTCCCAGGGATAGAGTCCTGGGCCCTGTTCTCCCAGGGTTAGAATCCTGGGCTCTGCCCTCCCAGGGTTAGAGTCCTGGGCACTGTTCTCCCAGGGTTAGAGTCCTGGGCTCTGCCCTCCCAGGGTTAGAGTACTGG
Organism: Pristiophorus japonicus; assembly: GCF_044704955.1. Classification (NCBI taxonomy): domain Eukaryota; kingdom Metazoa; phylum Chordata; class Chondrichthyes; family Pristiophoridae; genus Pristiophorus; species Pristiophorus japonicus. The sequence continues at coordinate 154,391,899 of NC_091982.1, read as the reverse complement.
GCACTGTTCTCCCAGGTTTAGAGTCCTGGGCCCTGCCCTCCCAAGGTTAGAGTCCCAAGCCCTGGGGTTAGAGTCCTGGGCCCTGCCCTCCCAGTGTTAGAGTCCTGGGCCCTGCCCTCCTAGGGTTAGTGTCCTGGGCCCTGCCATCGCAGGGTTAGAGTCCTGGGCCCTGGGGTTAGAGTCCTGGGCCCTGCCCTCCCAGGGTCAGAGTCCTGAAACCTGCCCTCCCAGGGTTAGAGTAGTGGGCCCTGGGGTTAGAGTCCTGGGCTTTGCCCTCCCAGGGTCAGAGACCTGGGCCCTGGGATAAGAGTCCTGGGCCCTGCCCTCCCAGGGTTAGAGTCCTGGGCCCTGCCCTCCCAGGGTCAGAGTCCTGAGACCTGCCCTCCCAGGGTTAGAGTATTGGGCCCTGTTCTCCCAGGGTTAGAGTCCTGGGCCCTGCCCTCCCAAGATTAGAGTCCTGGGCCCAGTTCTCCCAGGGTTAGAGTCCTGCGCTCTGCCCTCCCAGGGTTAGAGTCCTGGGCCCTGTTCTCCCAGGATTAGAGTCCTGAGCACTGCCCTCCCAGGGTTAGAGTCCTGCGTCCTGTTCTCCCAGGGTCAGAGTCCTGGGCCCTGCCCTCCCAGGGTTAGAGTCCTGGGCTCTGTTCTCCCAGGGTTAGAGTCCTGAGCCCTGCCCTCCCAGGGTTAGAGTCCTGGGCACTGCATTCCCAAAGTTAGAGTCCTGGGCCCTGTTCTCCCAGGGTTAGAGTCCTGAGCCCTGTTCTCCCAGGGTTAGAGTCCTGGGCCCTGCCCTCCCAGGGTTAGAGTCCTGGGCCCTGGGGTTAGAGTCCTGGGCCCCGCCCTCCCAGGGTTAGAGTCCTGAACCCTGGGGTTAGAGTCCTGGGTCCTGCCCTCCCAAAGTTAGAGTCCTGGGCCCTGCCATTCCAGGGTTAGAGTCCTAGGCCCTGCCCTCCCAGGGATAGAGTCCTGGGCCCTGTTCTCCCAGGGATAGAGTCCTGGGCCCTGTTCTCCCAGGGTTAGAATCCTGGGCCGTGCCCTCCCAGGTTTAGAGTCCTGGGCACTGTCCTCCCAGGGTTAGAGTCCTGAGCCCTGCCTTCCCAGGGTTAGAGTCCTGGGCCATGGGGTTAGAGTCCTGGGCCCTGCCCTCCCAGGGTTAGAGTCCTGGTCCCTGCCATCCCAGGTTTAGAGTCCTGGGCTCTGCCCTCCCAGGGTTAGAGTCCTGGGCCCTGCCATCCAGGGTTAGAGTCCTGGGCCCTGCCCTCCCAGGGTTAGAGTCCTGGGCACTGCCCTCCTAGGGTTAGAATCCTGGGCCCTGGGGTTAGAGTCCTGGGCCCTGCCCTCCCAGGGTCAGAGTCCTGAGACCTGCCCTCCCAGGGTTAGAGTACTGGGCCCTGGGGTTAGAGTCCTGGGCCCTGCCCTCCCAGGGTTAGAGTCCTGGGCCCTGCCCTCCCAGGGTCAGAGTCCTGAGACCTGCCCTCCCAGGGTTAGAGTACTGGGCCCTGTTCTCCCAGGGTTAGAGTTCTGGGCCCTGTTCTCCCAGGTTTAGAGTCCTGCGCCCTCTTCTCCCAGGGTCAGTGTCCTGGGCCCTGCCCTCCCAAGATTAGAGTCCTGGGCCCTGCTCTCCCAGGGTTAGAGTCCTGCGCTCTGCCCTCCCAGGGTTAGAGTCCTGGGCCCTGTTCTCCCAGGATTAGAGTCCTGAGCACTGCCCTCCCAGGGTTAGAGTCCTGAGCCCTGCCCTCCCAGGGTCAGAGTCCTGGGCCCTGCCCTCCCAGGGTTAGAGTCCTGAGACCTGCCCTCCCAGGGTTAGAGTATTGCGCCCTGTTCTCCTAGGGTTAGAGTCCTGCGTCCTGTTCTCCCAGGGTCAGAGTCCTGGGCCCTGCCCTCCCAGGGTTAGAGTCCTGGGCTCTGTTCTCCCAGGGTTAGAGTCCTGAGCCCTGCCCTCCCAGGGTTAGAGTCCTGGGCCCTGCATTCCCAAAGTTAGAGTCCTGGGCCCTGTTCTCTCAGGGTTAGAGTCCTGAGCCCTGTTCTCCCAGGGTTAGAGTCCTGGGCCCTGCCCTCTCAGGGTTAGAGTCCTGGGCCCTGGGGTTAGAGTCCTGGGCCCCGCCCTCCCAGGGTTAGAGTCCTGAACCCTGGGGTTAGAGTCCTGGGTCCTGCCCTCCCAAAGTTAGATTCCTGGGCCCTGCCATCCCAGGGTTAGAGTCCTAGGCCCTGCCCTCCCAGGGATAGAGTCCTGGGCCCTGTTCTCCCAGGGATAGAGTCCTGGGCCCTGTTCTCCCAGGGTTAGAATCCTGGGCCCTGCCCTCCCAGGGTTAGAGTCCTGGGCACTGTTCTCCCAGGGTTAGAGTCCTGGGCCCTGCCTTCCCAGGGTTAGAGTCCTGGGCCCTGGGGTTAGAGTCCTGGGCCCTGCCCTCCCAGGGTTAGAGTCCTGGTCCCTGCCATCCCAGGGTTAGAGTCCTGGGCTCTGCCCTCCCATGTATAGAGTCCTGGGCCCTGCCATCCCAGGGTTAGAGTCCTGGGCCCTGCCCTCCCAGGGTTAGAGTCCTGGGCACTGCCCTCCTAGGGTTAGAATCCTGGGCCCTGGGGTTAGAGTCCTGGGCCCTGCCCTCCCAGGGTCAGAGTCCTGAGACCTGCCCTCCCAGGGTTAGAGTACTGGGCCCTGGGGTTAGAGTCCTGGGCCCTGCCCTCCCAGGGTTAGAGTCCTGGGCCCTGCCCTCCCAGGGTCAGAGTCCTGAGACCTGCCCTCCCAGGGTTAGAGTACTGGGCCCTGTTCTCCCAGGGTTAGAGTTCTGGGCCCTGTTCTCCCAGGTTTAGAGTCCTGCGCCCTGTTCTCCCAGGGTCAGAGTCCTGGGCCCTGCCCTCCCAGGGTTAGAGTCCTGGGCCCTGTTCTCCCAGTGTTAGAGTCCTGAGCCCTGCCCTCCCAGGGTGAGAATCCTGGGCCCTGCCCTCCCAAAGTTAGACTCCTGGGCCCAGATCTCCCATGGTTAGATTCCTGGGCCCTGTTCTCCCAGAGTTCGAGTCCTGGGCCCCGCCCTCCCAGGGTTAGAGTCCTGGGCCCTGGAGTTAGAGTCCTGGGCCCTGCCCTTCCAGGGTTAGAGTCCTGGGCCCTGTTCTCCCAGGGTTAGAGTCCTGGGGCCTGCCCTCCCAGAGTTAGAGTCCTGGGCACCGCCCTCGCAGGGTTAGAGTCCTGGCTCCTGGGGTTAGAGTCCTGGGCCCTGCCCTCCCAGGGTTAGAGTCCTGGGCCCTGCCATCACAGGTTTAGAGTCCTGGGCCCTGCCATCCAGGGTTTGAGTCCTGGGCCCTGCCCTCCCAGGGATAGAGTCCTGGGTCCTGTTCTCCCAGGGTTAGAGTCCTGGGGCCTGCCCTCCCAGAGTTAGAGTCCTGGGCACCGCCCTCGCAGGGTTAGAGTCCTGGCTCCTGGGGTTAGAGTCCTGGGCCCTGCCCTCCCAGGGTTAGAGTCCTGGTCCCTGCCATCACAGGTTTAGAGTCCTGGGCCCTGCCCTCCCAAGATTAGAGTCCTGGGCCCTGCTCTCCCAGGGTTAGAGTCCTGGGCACTGTCCTCCCAGGGTTAGAGTCCTGAGCCCTGCCTTCCCAGGGTTAGAGTCCTGGGCCCTGGGGTTAGAGTCCTGGGCCCTGCCCTCCCAGGGTTAGAGTCCTGGTCCCTGCCATCCCAGGTTTAGAGTCCTGGGCTCTGCCATCCAGGGTTAGAGTCCTGGGCCCTGCCCTCCCAGGGTTAGAGTCCTGGGCTCTGTTCTCCCAGGGTTCGAGTCCTGAGCCCAACCCTCCCAGGGTTAAAGTCCTGGGCCCTGTTCTCCCAAGGTTAGAGTCCTGAGCCCTGTTCTCCCAGGGTTAGAGTCCTGGGCCCTGCCCTCCCAGGGTTAGAGTCCTGGGCCCTGGGGTTAGAGTCCTGGGCCCCGCCCTCCCAGGGTTAGAGTCCTGGGCCCTGGGGTTAGAGTCCTGGGCCCCGCCCTCCCAGGGTTAGAGTCCTGGGCCCTGCCCTCCCAGGGATAGAGTCCTGGGCCCTGTTCTCCCAGGGATAGAGTCCTGGGCCCTGCCATCCCAGGGTTAGAGTCCTGGGCTCTGCCCTCCCAGGTTTGGAGTCCTGGGCCCTGCCATCCCAGGGTTAGAGTCCTGGGCCCTGCCCTCCCAGGGTTAGAGTCCTGGGCCCTGGGGTTAGAGTCCTGGGCCCTGCCCTCCCAGGGTTAGAGTCCTGGGCCCTGCCCTCCTAGGGTTAGAGTCCTGGGCCCTGGGGTTAGAGTCCTGGGCCCTGCCCTCCCAGGGTCAGAGTCCTGAGACCTGCCCTCCCAGGGTTAGAGTACTGGGCCCTGGGGTTAGAGTCCTGGGCCCTGCCCTCCCAGGGTCAGAGACCTGGGCCCTGGGATTAGAGTCCTGGGCCCTGCCCTCCCAGGGATAGAGTCCTGGGCCCTGTTCTCCCAGGGTTAGAATTCTGGGATCTGCCCTCCCAGGGTTAGAGTCCTGGGCACTGTTCTCCCAGGGTTAGAGTCCTGGGGCCTGCCCTCCCAGAGTTAGAGTCCTGGGCCCCGCCCTCCCAGGGTTAGAGTCCTGGGTCCTGGGGTTTGAGTCCTGGGCCCTTCCCTCCCAGGGTTAGAGTCCTGGGCCCTGCCATCACAGGTTTAGAGTCCTGGGCCCTGCCATCTAGGGTTTGAGTCCTGGGCCCTGCCCTCCCAGGGTTAGAGTCCTGGGCCCTGCCCTCCTAGGGTTAGAGTCCTGGGCCCTGCCCTCCCAGGGTTAGAGTCCTGAGCCCTGCCCTCCCAGGGTTAGAGTCCTGGGCTCTGTTCTCCCAGGGTTAGAGTGCTGAGCCCAGCCCTCCCAGGGTTAGAGTCCTGGGCCCTGTTCTCCCAAGGTTAGAGTCCTGAGCCCTGTTCTCCCACGGTTAGAGTCCTGGGCCCTGCCCTCCCAGGGTTAGAGTCCTGGGCCCTGGGGTTAGAGTCCTGGGCCCCACCCTCCCAGGGTTAGAGTCCTGGGCCCTGGGGTTAGAGTCCTGGGCCCTGCCCTCCCAAAGTTAGAGTCCTGGGCCCTGCCCTCCCAGGGATAGTGTCCTGGGCCCTGTTCTCCCAGGGTTAGAATCCTGGGCCCTGCCCTCCCAGGGTTAGAGTCCTGGGCACTGTTCTCCCAGGGTTAGAGTCCTGGGCCCTGCCTTCCCAGGGTTAGAGTCCTGGGCCCTGGGGTTAGAGTCCTGGGCCCAGCCCTCCCAGGGTTAGAGTCCTGGTCCCTGCCATCCCAGGGTTAGAGACCTGGGCTCTGCCCTCCCAGGGTTAGAGTCCTGGGCCCTGCCATCCCAGGGTTAGAGTCCTGGGCCCTGCCCTCCCAGGGTTAGAGTCCTGGGCACTGCCCTCCTAGGGTTAGAATCCTGGGCCCTGGGGTTAGAGTCCTGGGCCCTGCCCTCCCAGGGTTAGTGTCCTGGGCCCTGCCCTCCCAGGGTCAGAGTCCTGAGACCTGCCCTCCCAGGGTTAGAGTTCTGGGCCGTGTTCTCCCAGGTTTAGAGTCCTGCGCCCTGTTCTCCCAGGGTCAGAGTCCTGGGCCCTGGGGTTAGAGTCCTGGGCCCGGCCCTCCCAGGGTCAGAGACCTGGGCCCTGGGTTTAGAGTCCTGGGCCCTGCCCTCCCAGGGTTAGTGTCCTGGGCCCTGCCCTCCCAGGGTCAGAGTCCTGAGACCTGCCCTCCCAGGGTTAGAGTACTGGGCCCTGTTCTCCCAGGGTTAGAGTTCTGGGCCGTGTTCTCCCAGGTTTTGAGTCCTGCGCCCTGTTCTCCCAGGGTCAGAGTCCTGGGCCCTGCCCTCCCAGGGTTAGAGTCCTGGGCCCTGTTCTCCCAGGGTTAGAGTCCTGAGCCCTGCCCTCCCAGGGTTAGAATCCTGGGCCCTGCCCTCCCAAAGTTAGACTCCTGGGCCCTGATCTCCCATGGTTAGATTCCTGGGCCCTGTTCTCCCAGAGCTAGAGTCCTGGTCCCTGCCATCCCAGGGTTAGAGTCCTGGGCTCTGCCCTCCCAGGGTTAGAGTCCTGGGCCCTGCCATCCCAGGGTTAGAGTCCTGGGCCCTGCCCTCCCAGGGTTAGAGTCCTGGGCCCTGGGGTTAGAGTCCTGGGCCCTGCCCTCCCAGGGTTAGAGTCCTGGGCCCTGCCCTCCTAGGGTTAGAGTCCTGGGCCCTGGGGTTAGAGTCCTGGGCCCTGCCCTCCCAGGGTCAGAGTCCTGAGACCTGCCCTCCCAGGGTTAGAGTACTGGGCCCTGGGGTTAGAGTCCTGGGCCCTGCCCTCCCAGGGTCAGAGACCTGGGCCCTGGGATTAGAGTCCTGGGCCCTGCCCTCCCAGGGATAGAGTCCTGGGCCCTGTTCTCCCAGGGTTAGAATCCTGGGATCTGCCCTCCCAGTGTTAGAGTCCTGGGCACTGTTCTCCCAGGGTTAGAGTCCTGGGGCCTGCCCTCCCAGAGTTAGAGTCCTGGGCCCCGCCCTCCCAGGGTTAGAGTCCTGGGTCCTGGGGTTAGAGCCCTGGGCCCTTCCCTCCCAGGGTTAGAGACCTGGGCCCTGCCATCACAGGTTTAGAGTCCTGGGCCCTGCCATCTAGGGTTTGAGTCCTGGGCACTGCCCTCCCAGGGTTAGAGTCCTGGGCCCTGCCCTCCCAGGGTTAGAGTCCTGGGCCCTGCCCTCCCAGGGTTAGAGTCCTGAGCCCTGCCCTCCCAGGGTTAGAGTCCTGGGCTCTGTTCTCCCAGGGTTAGAGTGCTGAGCCCAGCCCTCCCAGGGTTAGAGTCCTGGGCCCTGTTCTCCCAAGGTTAGAGTCCTGAGCCCTGTTCTCCCACGGTTAGAGTCCTGGGCCCTGCCCTCCCAGGGTTAGAGTCCTGGGCCCTGGGGTTAGAGTCCTGGGCCCCGCCCTCCCAGGGTTAGAGTCCTGGGCCCTGGGGTTAGAGTCCTGGGCCCTGCGCTCCCAAATTTAGAGTCCTGGGCCCTGCCCTCCCAGGGATAGAGTCCTGGGTCCTGTTCTCCCAGGGTTAGAATCCTGAGCCCTGCCCTCCCAGGGTTAGAGTCCTGGGCACTGTTCTCCCAGGGTTAGAGTCCTGGGCCCTGCCTTCCCAGGGTTAGAGTCCTGGGCCCTGGGGTTAGAGTCATGGGCCCAGCCCTCCCAGGGTTAGAGTCCTGGTCCCTGCCATCCCAGGGTTAGAGACCTGGGCTCTGCCCTCCCAGGGTTAGAGTCCTGGGCCCTGCCATCCCAGGGTTAGAGTCCTGGGCCCTGCCCTCCCAGGGTTAGAGTCCTGGGCACTGCCCTCCTAGGGTTAGAATCCTGGGCCCTGGGGTTAGAGTCCTGGGCCCTGCCCTCCCAGGGTCAGAGTCCTGAGACCTGCCCTCCCAGGGTTAGAGTACTGGGCCCTGGGGTTAGAGTCCTGGGCCCTGCCATCCCAGGGTTAGAGTCCTGGGCCCTGCCCTCCCAGGGTTAGAGTCCTGGGCACTGCCCTCCTAGGGTTAGAATCCTGGGCCCTGGGGTTAGAGTCCTGGGCCCTGCCCTCCCAGGGTCAGAGTCCTGGGCCCTGCCCTCCCAGGGTTAGAGTCCTGGGCCCTGCCCTCCCAGTGTTAGAGTCCTGAGCCCTGCCCTCCCAGGGTTAGAGACCTGGGCTCTGTTCTCCCAGGGTTAGAGTCCTGAGCCCTGTTCTCCCAGGGTTAGAGTCCTGGGCCCTGCCCTCCCAGGGTTAGAGTCCTGGGCCCTGGGGTTAGAGTCCTGGGCCCTGCCCTCCCAAAGTTAGAGTCCTGGGCCCTGCCATCCCAGGGTTAGAGTCCTCTCCCCTGCCCTCCCAGGGATAGAGTCCTGGGCCCTGTTCTCCCAGGGATAGAGTCCTGGGCCCTGTTCTCCCAGGGTTAGAATCCTGGGTCCTGCCCTCCCAGGGTTAGAGTCCTGGGCCCTGCCCTCCCAGGGATAGAGTCCTGGTCCCTGCCATCCCAGGGTTAGAGTCCTGGGCCCTGCCCTCCCAGGGTTAGAGTCCTGGGCACTGTTCTCCCAGGGATAGAGTCCTGGGCCCTGTTCTCCCAGGGTTAGAATCCTGGGCCCTGCGCTCCCAGGGTTAGAGTCCTGGTCCCTGCCATCCCAGGGTTAGAGTCCTGGGCCCTGCCCTCCCAGGGTTAGAGTCCTGGGCCCTGCCATACCAGGGTTAGAGTCCTGGGCCCTGCCCTCCCAGGGTTAGAGTCCTGGGCCCTGGGGTTAGAGTCCGGGGCCCTGCCCTCCCAGGGTTAGAGTCCTGGGCCCTGCCCTCCTAGGGTTAGAGTCCTGGGCTCTGGGGTTAGAGTCCTGGGCCCTGCCCTGCCAGGGTCAGAGACCTGGGCCCTGGGATTAGAGTCCTGGGCCCTGCCCTCCCAGGGTTAGAGTCCTGGGCCCTGCCCTCCCAGGGTCAGAGTCCTGAGACCTGCCCTCCCAGGGTTAGAGTACTGGGCCCTGTTCTCCCAGGGTTAGAGTTCTGGGCCCTGTTCTCCCAGGTTTAGAGTCCTGCGCCCTGTTCTCCCAGGGTCAGAGTCCTGGGCCTTGCCCTCCCAGGGTTAGAGTCCTGGGCCCTGTTCTCCCAGGGTTAGAGTCCTGAGCCCTGCCCTCCCAGGGTTAGAGTCCTGGGCCCTGCCCTCCCAAAGTTAGACTCCTGGGCCCTGTTCTCCCATGGTTAGATTCCTGGGCCCTGCCCTCCCAGGGTTAGAGTCCTGGGCCCTGCCCTCCCAGGGTTAGAGTCCTGAGCCCTGCCCTCCCAGGGTTACAGTCCTGGGATCTGTTCTCCCAGGGTTAGAGTCCTGAGCCCTGCCCTCCCAGGCTAGAGTCCTGGGCCCTGCATTCCCAAAGTTAGAGTCCTGGGCCCTGTTCTCCCAGGATTAGAGTCCTGAGCCCTGTTCTCCCAGGGTTAGAGTCCAGGGCCATGCCCTCCCAGGGTTAGAGTCCTGGGCCTTGGGGTTAGAGTCCTGGGCCCCGCCCTCCCAGGGTTAGAGTCCTGGGCCCTGGGGTTAGAGTCCTGGGCCCTGCCCTCCAAAAGTTAGAGTCCTGGGCCCTGCCATCCCAGGGTTAGAGTCCTGCGCCCTGCCCTCCCAGGGATAGAGTCCTGGACACTGTTCTCCCAGGGTTAGAGTCCTGGGCCCTGCCCTCCCAGGGTTAGAGTCCTGGGCCCTGCCATACCAGGGTTAGAGTCCTGGGCCCTGCCCTCCCAGGGTTAGAGTCCTGGGCCCTGGGGTTAGAGTCCGGGGCCCTGCCCTCCCAGGGTTAGAGTCCTGGGCCCTGCCCTCCTAGGGTTAGAGTCCTGGGCTCTGGGGTTAGAGTCCTGGGCCCTGCCCTGCCAGGGTCAGAGACCTGGGCCCTGGGATTAGAGTCCTGGGCCCTGCCCTCCCAGGGTTAGAGTCCTGGGCCCTGCCCTCCCAGGGTCAGAGTCCTGAGACCTGCCCTCCCAGGGTTAGAGTACTGGGCCCTGTTCTCCCAGGGTTAGAGTTCTGGGCCCTGTTCTCCCAGGTTTAGAGTCCTGCGCCCTGTTCTCCCAGGGTCAGAGTCCTGGGCCTTGCCCTCCCAGGGTTAGAGTCCTGGGCCCTGTTCTCCCAGGGTTAGAGTCCTGAGCCCTGCCCTCCCAGGGTTAGAGTCCTGGGCCCTGCCCTCCCAAAGTTAGACTCCTGGGCCCTGTTCTCCCATGGTTAGATTCCTGGGCCCTGCCCTCCCAGGGTTAGAGTCCTGGGCCCTGCCCTCCCAGGGTTAGAGTCCTGAGCCCTGCCCTCCCAGGGTTACAGTCCAGGGATCTGTTCTCCCAGGGTTAGAGTCCTGAGCCCTGCCCTCCCAGGGCTAGAGTCCTGGGCCCTGCATTCCCAAAGTTAGAGTCCTGGGCCCTGTTCTCCCAGGATTAGAGTCCTGAGCCCTGTTCTCCCAGGGTTAGAGTCCAGGGCCATGCCCTCCCAGGGTTAGAGTCCTGGGCCTTGGGGTTAGAGTCCTGGGCCCCGCCCTCCCAGGGTTAGAGTCCTGGGCCCTGGGGTTAGAGTCCTGGGCCCTGCCCTCCAAAAGTTAGAGTCCTGGGCCCTGCCATCCCAGGGTTAGAGTCCTGCGCCCTGCCCTCCCAGGGATAGAGTCCTGGACACTGTTCTCCCAGGGTTAGAGTCCTGGGCCCTGCCCTCCCAGGGATAGAGTCCTGGGCCCTGTTCTCCCAGGGTTAGAGTCCTGGGCACTGTTCTCCCAGGGTTAGAGTCCTGGGCCCTGCCTTCCCAGGGTTAGAGTCCTGGGCCCTGGGGTTAGAGTCCTGGGCCCTGCCCTCCCAGGGTTAGAGTCCTGGTCCCTACCATCCCAGGGTTAGAGTCCTGGGCCCTGCCCTCCCAAGGTTAGAGTCCTGGGCCCTGCCATCCCAGGGTTAGAGTCCTGGGCCCTGCCCTCCCAGGGTTAGAGTCCTGGGCCCTGGGGTTAAAGTCCTGGGCCCTGCCCTCCCAGGGTCAGAGCCCTGCCCTCCCAGGGTTAGAGTCCTGGGCCCTGCCCTCCCAGGGTTAGAGTCCTGGGCCCTGGGGTTAGAGTCCTGGGCCCCGCCCTCCCAGGGTTAGAGTCCTGGGCCCTGCCCTCCCAGGGATAGAGTCCTGGGCCCTGTTCTCCCAGGGATAGAGTCCTGGGCCCTGTTCTCCCAGGGTTAGAATCCTGGGCCCTGCCCTCCCAGGGTTAGAGTCCTGGGCACTGTTCTCCCAGGGTTAGAGTCCTGGGCCCTGCCTTCCCAGTGTTAGAGTCCTGGGCCCTAGGGTTAGAGTCCTGGGCCCTGCCCTACCAGGGTTAGAGTCCTGGTCCCTGCCATCCCAGGGTTAGAGTCCTGGGCTCTGCCCTCCCAGGTTTGGAGTCCTGGGCCCTGCCATCCCAGGGTTAGAGTCCTGGGCCCTGCCCTCCCAGGGTTAGAGTTCTGGGCCCTGGGGTTAGAGTCCTGGGCCCTGCCCTCCCAGGGTTAGAGTCCTGGGCCCTGCCCTCCTAGGGTTAGAGTCCTGGGCCCTGGGGTTAGAGTCCTGGGCCCTGCCCTCCCAGGGTCAGAGTCCTGAGACCTGCCCTCCCAGGGTTAGAGTACTGGGCCCTGGGGTTAGAGTCCTGGGCCCTGCCCTCCCAGGGTCAGAGACCTGGGCCCTGGGATTAGAGTCCTGGGCCCTGCCCTCCCAGGGATAGAGTCCTGGGCCCTGTTCTCCCAGGGTTAGAATTCTGGGATCTGCCCTCCCAGGGTTAGAGTCCTGGGCACTGTTCTCCCAGGGTTAGAGTCCTGGGGCCTGCCCTCCCAGAGTTAGAATCCTGGGCCCCGCCCTCCCAGGGTTAGAGTCCTGGGTCCTGGGGTTTGAGTCCTGGGCCCTTCCCTCCCAGGGTTAGAGTCCTGGGCCCTGCCATCACAGGTTTAGAGTCCAGGGCCCTGCCATCTAGGGTTTGAGTCCTGGGCCCTGCCCTCCCAGGGTTAGAGTCCTGGGCCCTGCCCTCCTAGGGTTAGAGTCCTGGGCCCTGCCCTCCCAGGGTTAGAGTCCTGAGCCCTGCCCTCCCAGGGTTAGAGTCCTGGGCTCTGTTCTCCCCGGGTTAGAGTGCTGAGCCCAGCCCTCCCAGGGTTAGAGTCCTGGGCCCTGTTCTCCCAAGGTTAGAGTCCTGAGCCCTGTTCTCCCACGGTTAGAGTCCTGGGCCCTGCCCTCCCAGGGTTAGAGTCCTGGGCCCTGGGGTTAGAGTCCTGGGCCCCACCCTCCCAGGGTTAGAGTCCTGGGCCCTGGGGTTAGAGTCCTGGGCCCTGCCCTCCCAAAGTTAGAGACCTGGGCCCTGCCCTCCCAGGGATAGTGTCCTGGGCCCTTTTCTCCCAGGGTTAGAATCCTGGGCCCTGCCCTCCCAGGGTTAGAGTCCTGGGCACTGTTCTCCCAGGGTTAGAGTCCTGGGCCCTGCCTTCCCAGGGTTAGAGTCCTGGGCCCTGGGGTTAGAGTCCTGGGCCCAGCCCTCCCAGGGTTAGAGTCCTGGTCCCTGCCATCCCAGGGTTAGAGACCTGGGCTCTGCCCTCCCAGGGTTAGAGTCCTGGGCCCTGCCATCCCAGGGTTAGAGTCCTGGGCCCTGCCCTCCCAGGGTTAGAGTCCTGGGCACTGCCCTCCTAGGGTTAGAATCCTGGGCCCTGGGGTTAGAGTCCTGGGCCCTGTCCTCCCAGGGTTAGTGTCCTGGGCCCTGCCCTCCCAGGGTCAGAGTCCTGAGACCTGCCCTCCCAGGGTTAGAGTTCTGGGCCGTGTTCTCCCAGGTTTAGAGTCCTGCGCCCTGTTCTCCCAGGGTCAGAGTCCTGGGCCCTGGGGTTAGAGTCCTGGGCCCGGCCCTCCCAGGGTCAGAGACCTGGGCCCTGGGTTTAGAGTCCTGGGCCCTGCCCTCCCAGGGTTAGTGTCCTGGGCCCTGCCCTCCCAGGGTCAGAGTCCTGAGACCTGCCCTCCCAGGGTTAGAGTACTGGGCCCTGTTCTCCCAGGGTTAGAGTTCTGGGCCGTGTTCTCCCAGGTTTAGAGTCCTGCGCCCTGTTCTCCCAGGGTCAGAGTCCTGGGCCCTGCCCTCCCAGGGTTAGAGTCCTGGGCCCTGTTCTCCCAGGGTTAGAGTCCTGAGCCCTGCCCTCCCAGGGTTAGAATCCTGGGCCCTGCCCTCCCAAAGTTAGACTCCTGGGCCCTGATCTCCCATGGTTAGATTCCTGGGCCCTGTTCTCCCAGAGCTAGAGTCCTGGTCCCTGCCATCCCAGGGTTAGAGTCCTGGGCTCTGCCCTCCCAGGGTTAGAGTCCTGGGCCCTGCCATCCCAGGGTTAGAGTCCTGGGCCCTGCCCTCCCAGGGTTAGAGTCCTGGGCCCTGGGGTTAGAGTCCTGGGCCCTGCCCTCCCAGGGTTAGAGTCCTGGGCCCTGCCCTCCTAGGGTTAGAGTCCTGGGCCCTGGGGTTAGAGTCCTGGGCCCTGCCCTCCCAGGGTCAGAGTCCTGAGACCTGCCCTCCCAGGGTTAGAGTACTGGGCCCTGGGGTTAGAGTCCTGGGCCCTGCCCTGCCAGGGTCAGAGACCTGGGCCCTGGGATTAGAGTCCTGGGCCCTGCCCTCCCAGGGATAGAGTCCTGGGCCCTGTTCTCCCAGGGTTAGAATCCTGGGATCTGCCCTCCCAGTGTTAGAGTCCTGGGCACTGTTCTCCCAGGGTTAGAGTCCTGGGGCCTGCCCTCCCAGAGTTAGAGTCCTGGGCCCCGCCCTCCCAGGGTTAGAGTCCTGGGTCCTGGGGTTAGAGCCCTGGGCCCTTCCCTCCCAGGGTTAGAGTCCTGGGCCCTGCCATTACAGGTTTAGAGTCCTGGGCCCTGCCATCTAGGGTTTGAGTCCTGGGCCCTGCCCTCCCAGGGTTGGAGTCCTGGGCCCTGCCCTCCCAGGGTTAGAGTCCTGGGCCCTGCCCTCCCAGGGTTAGAGTCCTGAGCCCTGCCCTCCCAGGGTTAGAGTCCTGGGCTCTGTTCTCCCAGGGTTAGAGTGCTGAGCCCAGCCCTCCCAGGGTTAGAGTCCTGGGCCCTGTTCTCCCAAGGTTAGAGTCCTGAGCCCTGTTCTCCCAGGGTTAGAGTCCTGGGCCCTGCCCTCCCAGGGTTAGAGTCCTGGGCCCTGGGGTTAGAGTCCTGGGCCCCGCCCTCCCAGGGTTAGAGTCCTGGGCCCTGGGGTTAGAGTCCTGGGCCCTGCGCTCCCAAATTTAGATTCCTGGGCCCTGCCCTCCCAGGGATAGAGTCCTGGGTCCTGTTCTCCCAGGGTTAGAATCCTGGGCCCTGCCCTCCCAGGGTTAGAGTCCTGGGCACTGTTCTCCCAGGGTTAGAGTCCTGGGCCCTGCCTACCCAGGGTTAGAGTCCTGGGCCCTGGGGTTAGAGTCATGGGCCCAGCCCTCCCAGGGTTAGAGTCCTGGTCCCTGCCATCCCAGGGTTAGAGACCTGGGCTCTGCCCTCCCAGGGTTAGAGTCCTGGGCCCTGCCATCCCAGGGTTAGAGTCCTGGGCCCTGCCCTCCCAGGGTTAGAGTCCTGGGCACTGCCCTCCTAGGGTTAGAATCCTGGGCCCTGGGGTTAGAGTCCTGGGCCCTGCCCTCCCAGGGTCAGAGTCCTGAGACCTGCCCTCCCAGGGTTAGAGTACTGGGCCCTGGGGTTAGAGTCCTGGGCCCTGCCATCCCAGGGTTAGAGTCCTGGGCCCTGCCCTCCCAGTGTTAGAGTCCTGGGCACTGCCCTCCTAGGGTTAGAATCCTGGGCCCTGGGGTTAGAGTCCTGGGCCCTGCCCTCCCAGGGTCAGAGTCCTGGGCCCTGCCCTCCCAGGGTTAGAGTCCTGGGCCCTGCCCTCCCAGTGTTAGAGTCCTGAGCCCTGCCCTCCCAGGGTTAGAGACCTGGGCTCTGTTCTCCCAGGGTTAGAGTCCTGAGCCCTGTTCTCCCAGGGTTAGAGTCCTGGGCCCTGCCCTCCCAGGGTTAGAGTCCTGGGCCCTGGGGTTAGAGTCCTGGGCCCTGCCCTCCCAAAGTTAGAGTCCTGGGCCCTGCCATCCCAGGGTTAGAGTCCTCTCCCCTGCCCTCCCAGGGATGGAGTCCTGGGCCCTGTTCTCCCAGGGATAGAGTCCTGGGCCCTGTTCTCCCAGGGTTAGAATCCTGGGTCCTGCCCTCCCAGGGTTAGAGTCCTGGGCCCTGCCCTCCCAGGGATAGAGTCCTGGTCCCTGCCATCCCAGGGTTAGAGTCCTGGGCCCTGCCCTCCCAGGGTTAGAGTCCTGGGCACTGTTCTCCCAGGGATAGAGTCCTGGGCCCTGTTCTCCCAGGGTTAGAATCCTGGGCCCTGCCCTCCCAGGGTTAGAGTCCTGGTCCCTGCCATCCCAGGGTTAGAGTCCTGGGCCCTGCCCTCCCAGGGTTAGAGTCCTGGGCCCTGCCATACCAGGGTTAGAGTCCTGGGCCCTGCCCTCCCAGGGTTAGAGTCCTGGGCCCTGGGGTTAGAGTCCGGGGCCCTGCCCTCCCAGGGTTAGAGTCCTGGGCCCTGCCCTCCTAGGGTTAGAGTCCTGGGCTCTGGGGTTAGAGTCCTGGGCCCTGCCCTGCCAGGGTCAGAGACCTGGGCCCTGGGATTAGAGTCCTGGGCCCTGCCCTCCCAGGGTTAGAGTCCTGGGCCCTGCCCTCCCAGGGTCAGAGTCCTGAGACCTGCCCTCCCAGGGTTAGAGTACTGGGCCCTGTTCTCCCAGGGTTAGAGTTCTGGGCCCTGTTCTCCCAGGTTTAGAGTCCTGCGCCCTGTTCTCCCAGGGTCAGAGTCCTGGGCCTTGCCCTCCCAGGGTTAGAGTCCTGGGCCCTGTTCTCCCAGGGTTAGAGTCCTGAGCCCTGCCCTCCCAGGGTTAGAGTCCTGGGCCCTGCCCTCCCAAAGTTAGACTCCTGGGCCCTGTTCTCCCATGGTTAGATTCCTGGGCCCTGCCCTCCCAGGGTTAGAGTCCTGGGCCCTGCCCTCCCAGGGTTAGAGTCCTGAGCCCTGCCCTCCCAGGGTTACAGTCCTGGGATCTGTTCTCCCAGGGTTAGAGTCCTGAGCCCTGCCCTCCCAGGGCTAGAGTCCTGGGCCCTGCATTCCCAAAGTTAGAGTCCTGGGCCCTGTTCTCCCAGGATTAGAGTCCTGAGCCCTGTTCTCCCAGGGTTAGAGTCCAGGGCCATGCCCTCCCAGGGTTAGAGTCCTGGGCCTTGGGGTTAGAGTCCTGGGCCCCGCCCTCCCAGGGTTAGAGTCCTGGGCCCTGGGGTTAGAGTCCTGGGCCCTGCCCTCCAAAAGTTAGAGTCCTGGGCCCTGCCATCCCAGGGTTAGAGTCCTGCGCCCTGCCCTCCCAGGGATAGAGTCCTGGGCACTGTTCTCCCAGGGTTAGAGTCCTGGGCCCTGCCCTCCCAGGGATAGAGTCCTGGGCCCTGTTCTCCCAGGGTTAGAGTCCTGGGCACTGTTCTCCCAGGGTTAGAGTCCTGGGCCCTGCCTTCCCAGGGTTAGAGTCCTGGGCCCTGGGGTTAGAGTCCTGGGCCCTGCCCTCCCAGGGTTAGAGTCCTGGTCCCTACCATCCCAGGGTTAGAGTCCTGGGCCCTGCCCTCCCAAGGTTAGAGTCCTGGGCCCTGCCATCCCAGGGTTAGAGTCCTGGGCCCTGCCCTCCCAGGGTTAGAGTCCTGGGCCCTGGGGTTAAAGTCCTGGGCCCTGCCCTCCCAGGGTCAGAGTCCTGAGACCTGCCCTCCCAGGGTTAGAGTACTGGGCCCTGGGGTTAGAGTCCTGGGCCCTGCCCTCCCAGGGTCAGAGCCCTGCCCTCCCAGGGTTAGAGTCCTGGGCCCTGCCCTCCCAAAGTTAGACTCCTGGGCCCTGTTCTCCCATGGTTAGATTCCTGGGCCCTGCCCTCCCAGGGTTAGATTCCTGGGCCCTGCCCTCCCAGGGTTAGAGTACTGTGCCCTGTTCTCCCAGGGATAGAGTCCTGGGCCCTGTTCTCCCAGCATTAGAGTCCTGAGCGCTGCCCTCCCAGGGTTAGAGTCCTGAGCCCTGCCCTCCCAGGGTCAGAGTCCTGGGCCCTGCCCTCCCAGGGTTAGAGTCCTGGGTCCTGGGGTTAGAGTCCTGGGCCCTGCCCTTCCAGGGTTAGAGTCCTGGGCTCTGCCATCACAGATTTAGAGTCCTGGGCCCTGCCATCCAGGGTTAGAGTCCTGGGCCCTGCCCTCCCAGGGATAGAGTCCTGCGCACTGTTCTCCCAGGGTTAGAATCCTGGGCTCTGCCCTCCCAGGGTTAGAGTCCTGGCCACTGTTCTCCCAGGGATAGAGTCCTGGGCCCTGTTCTCCCAGAGTTAGAATCCTGGGCTCTGGCTCTGACCTCCCAGGGTTAGAGTCCTGGGCACTGTTCTCCCAGGGTTAGAGTCCTGGGCTCTGCCCTCGCAGGGTTAGAGTCCTGGGCACTGTTCTCCCAGGTTTAGAGTCCTGGGCACTGCCCTCCCAAGGTTAGAGTCCTGGGCCCTGGGGTTAGTGTCCTGGGCCCTGCCATCCCAGGGTTAGAGTCCTCTCCCCTGTCCTCCCAGGGATAGAGTCCTGAGCCCTGTTCTCCCAGGGATAGAGTCCTGGGCCCTGTTCTCCCAGCATTAGAGTCCTGAGCGCTGCCCTCCCAGGGTTAGAGTCCTGAGCCCTGCCCTCCCAGGGTCAGAGTCCTGGGCCCTGCCCTCCCAGGGTTAGAGTCCTGGGCCCTATTCTCCCAGGGTTAGAGTCCTGAGCCCTGCCCTCCCAGGGTTAGAGTCCTGGGCCCTGCCCTCCCAAAGTTAGACTCCTGGGCCCTGTTCTCCCATGGTTAGATTCCTGGGCCCTGTTCTCCCATGGTTAGATTCCTCGGCCCTGTTCTCCCAGGGTTAGAGTCCTGGGCCCTGCCCTCCCAGAGTTAGAGTCCAGGGCCCCGCCCTCCCAGGGTTAGAGTCCTGGGTCCTGGGGTTAGAGTCCTGGGCCCTGCCCTTCCAGGGTTAGAGTCCTGGGCTCTGCCATCACAGATTTAGAGTCCTGGGCCCTGCCATCCAGGGTTAGAGTCCTGGGCCCTGCCCTCCCAGGGATAGAGTCCTGGGCCCTGTTCTCCCAGGGTTAGAATCCTGGGCTCTGCCCTCCCAGGGTTAGAGTCCTGGGCACTGTTCTCCCAGGGTTAGCATCCTGGGCTCTGCCCTCCCAGGGTTAGAGTCCTGGCCACTGTTCTCCCAGGGATAGAGTCCTGGGCCCTGTTCTCCCAGGGTTAGAATCCTGGGCTCTGCCCTCCCAGGGTTAGAGTCCTGGGCACTGTTCTCCCAGGGTTAGAGTCCTGGGCTCTGCCCTCCCAGGGTTAGAGTCCTGGGCACTGTTGTCCCAGGTTTAGAGTCCTGGGCCCTGCCCTCCCAATGTTAGAGTCCCAAGCCCTGGGGTTAGAGTCCTGGGCCCTGCCCTCCCAGTGTTAGAGTCCTGGGCCCTGCCCTCCTAGGGTTAGTGTCCTGGGCCCTGCCATCGCAGGGTTAGAGTCCTGGGCCCTGGGGTTAGAGTCCTGGGCCCTGCCCTCCCAGGGTCAGAGTCCTGAAACCTGCCCTCCCAGGGTTAGAGTACTGGGCCCTGGGGTTAGAGTCCTGGGCTTTGCCCTCCCAGGGTCAGAGACCTGGGCCCTGGGATAAGAGTCCTGGGCCCTGCCCTCCCAGGGTTAGAGTCCTGGGCCCTGCCCTCCCAGGGTCAGAGTCCTGAGACCTGCCCTCCCAGGGTTAGAGTATTGGGCCCTGTTCTCCCAGGGTTAGAGTTCTGGGCCCTGTTCTCCCAGGTTTAGAGTCCTGCGCCCTCTTCTCCCAGGGTCAGTGTCCTGGGCCCTGCCCTCCCAAGATTAGAGTCCTGGGCCCTGTTCTCCCAGGGTTAGAGTCCTGCGCTCTGCCCTCCCAGGGTTAGAGTCCTGGGCCCTGTTCTCCCAGGATTAGAGTCCTGAGCACTGCCCTCCCAGGGTTAGAGTCCTGAGCCCTGCCCTCCCAGGGTCAGAGTCCTGGGCCCTGCCCTCCCAGGGTTAGAGTCCTGAGACCTGCCCTCCCAGGGTTAGAGTATTGCGCCCTGTTCTCCCAGGGTTAGAGTCCTGCGTCCTGTTCTCCCAGGGTCAGAGTCCTGGGCCCTGCCCTCCCAGGGTTAGAGTCCTGGGCTCTGTTCTCCCAGGGTTAGAGTCCTGAGCCCTGCCCTCCCAGGGTTAGAGTCCTGGGCCCTGCATTCCCAAAGTTAGAGTCCTGGGCCCTGTTCTCCCAGGGTTAGAGTCCTGAGCCCTGTTCTCCCAGGGTTAGAGTCCTGGGCCCTGCCCTCCCAGGGTTAGAGTCCTGGGCCCTGGGGTTAGAGTCCTGGGCCCCGCCCTCCCAGGGTTAGAGTCCTGAACCCTGGGGTTAGAGTCCTGGGTCCTGCCCTCCCAAAGTTAGAGTCCTGGGCCCTGCCATTCCAGGGTTAGAGTCCTAGGCCCTGCCCTCCCAGGGATAGAGTCCTGGGCCCTGTTCTCCCAGGGATAGAGTCCTGGGCCCTGTTCTCCCAGGGTTAGAATCCTGGGCCGTGCCCTCCCAGGGTTAGAGTCCTGGGCACTGTCCTCCCAGGGTTAGAGTCCTGAGCCCTGCCTTCCCAGGGTTAGAGTCCTGGGCCCTGGGGTTAGAGTCCTGGGCCCTGCCCTCCCAGGTTTAGAGTCCTGGTCCCTGCCATCCCAGGTTTAGAGTCCTGGGCTCTGCCCTCCCAGGGTTAGAGTCCTGGGCCCTGCCATCCCAGGGTTAGAGTCCTGGGCCCTGCCCTCCCAGGGTTAGAGTCCTGGGCACTGCCCTCCTAGGGTTAGAATCCTGGGCCCTGGGGTTAGAGTCCTGGGCCCTGCCCTCCCAGGGTCAGAGTCCTGAGACCTGCCCTCCCAGGGTTAGAGTACTGGGCCCTGGGGTTAGAGTCCTGGGCCCTGCCCTCCCAGGGTTAGAGTCCTGGGCCCTGCCCTCCCAGGGTCAGAGTCCTGAGACCTGCCCTCCCAGGGTTAGAGTACTGGGCCCTGTTCTCCCAGGGTTAGAGTTCTGGGCCCTGTTCTCCCAGGTTTAGAGTCCTGCGCCCTCTTCTCCCAGGGTCAGTGTCCTGGGCCCTGCCCTGCCAAGATTAGAGTCCTGGGCCCTGCTCTCCCAGGGTTAGAGTCCTGCGCTCTGCCCTGCCAGGGTTAGAGTCCTGGGCCCTGTTCTCCCAGGATTAGAGTCCTGAGCATTGCCCTCCCAGGGTTAGAGTCCTGAGCCCTACCCTCCCAGGGTCAGAGTCCTGGGCCCTGCCCTCCCAGGGTTAGAGTCCTGAGACCTGCCCTCCCAGGGTTAGAGTATTGCGCCCTGTTCTCCCAGGGTTAGAGTCCTGCGTCCTGTTCTCCCAGAGTCAGATTCCTGGGCCCTGCCCTCCCAGGGTTAGAGTCCTGGGCTCTGTTCTCCCAGGGTTAGAGTCCTGAGCCCTGCCCTCCCAGGGTTAGAGTCCTGGGCCCTGCATTCCCAAAGTTAGAGTCCTGGGCCCTGTTCTCTCAGGGTTAGAGTCCTGAGCCCTGTTCTCCCAGGGTTAGAGTCCTGGGCCCTGCCCTTTCAGGGTTAGAGTCCTGGGCCCTGGGGTTAGAGTCCTGGGCCCCGCCCTCCCAGGGTTAGAGTCCTGAACCCTGGGGTTAGAGTCCTGGGTCCTGCCCTCCCAAAGTAAGATTCCTGGGCCCTGCCATCCCAGGATTAGAGTCCTAGGCCCTGCCCTCCCAGGGATAGAGTCCTGGGCCCTGTTCTCCCAGGAATAGAGTCCTGGGCCCTGTTCTCCCAGGGTTAGAATCCTGGGCCGTGCCCTCCCAGGGTTAGAGTCCTGGGCACTGTCCTCCCAGGGTTAGAGTCCTGAGCCCTGCCTTCCCAGGGTTAGAGTCCTGGGCCCTGGGGTTAGAGTCCTGGGCCCTGCCCTCCCAGGGTTAGAGTCCTGGTCCCTGCCATCCCAGGTTTAGAGTCCTGGGCTCTGCCCTCCCAGGGTTAGAGTCCTGGGCCCTGCCATCCCAGGGTTAGAGTCCTGGGCCCTGCCCTCCCAGGGTTAGAGTCCTGGGCACTGCCCTCCTAGGGTTAGAATCCTGGGCCCTGGGGTTAGAGTCCTGGGCCCTGCCCTCCCAGGGTCAGAGTCCTGAGACCTGCCCTCCCAGGGTTAGAGTACTGGGCCCTGGGGTTAGAGTCCTGGGCCCTGCCCTCCCAGGGTTAGAGTCCTGGGCCCTGCCCTCCCAGGGTCAGAGTCCTGAGACCTGCCCTCCCAGGGTTAGAGTACTGGGCCCTGTTCTCCCAGGGTTAGAGTTCTGGGCCCTGTTCTCCCAGGTTTAGAGTCCTGCGCCCTCTTCTCCCAGGGTCAGTGTCCTGGGCCCTGCCCTCCCAAGATTAGAGTCCTGGGCCCTGCTCTCCCAGGGTTAGAGTCCTGCGCTCTGCCCTCCCAGGGTTAGAGTCCTGGGCCCTGTTCTCCCAGGATTAGAGTCCTGAGCACTGCCCTCCCAGGGTTAGAGTCCTGAGCCCTGCCCTCCCAGGGTCAGAGTCCTGGGCCCTGCCCTCCCAGGGTTAGAGTCCTGAGACCTGCCCTCCCAGGGTTAGAGTATTGCGCCCTGTTCTCCCAGGGTTAGAGTCCTGCGTCCTGTTCTCCCAGGGTCAGAGTCCTGGGCCCTGCCCTCCCAGGGTTAGAGTCCTGGGCTCTGTTCTCCCAGGGTTAGAGTCCTGAGCCCTGCCCTCCCAGGGTTAGAGTCCTGGGCCCTGCATTCCCAAAGTTAGAGTCCTGGGCCCTGTTCTCTCAGGGTTAGAGTCCTGAGCCCTGTTCTCCCAGGGTTAGAGTCCTGGGCCCTGCCCTCCCAGGGTTAGAGTCCTGGGCCCTGGGGTTAGAGTCCTGGGCCCCGCCCTCCCAGGGTTAGAGTCCTGAACCCTGGGGTTAGAGTCCTGGGTCCTGCCCTCCCAGGGTTAGATTCCTGGGCCCTGTTCTCCAAGGGATAGAGTCCTGGGCCCTGTTCTCCCAGGGTTAGAGTCCTGGGCCCTGTTCTCCCAGGATTAGAGTCCTGAGCACTGCCCTCCCAGGGTTAGAGTCCTGGGCCCTGGGGTTAGAGTCCTGGGCCCCACCCTCCCAGGGTTAGAGTCCTGGGCCCTGGGGTTAGAGTCCTGGGCCCTGCCCTCCCAAAGTTAGAGACCTGGGCCCTGCCCTCCCAGGGATAGTGTCCTGGGCCCTTTTCTCCCAGGGTTAGAATCCTGGGCCCTGCCCTCCCAGGGTTAGAGTCCTGGGCACTGTTCTCCCAGGGTTAGAGTCCTGGGCCCTGCCTTCCCAGGGTTAGAGTCCTGGGCCCTGGGGTTAGAGTCCTGGGCCCAGCCCTCCCAGGGTTAGAGTCCTGGTCCCTGCCATCCCAGGGTTAGAGACCTGGGCTCTGCCCTCCCAGGGTTAGAGTCCTGGGCCCTGCCATCCCAGGGTTAGAGTCCTGGGCCCTGCCCTCCCAGGGTTAGAGTCCTGGGCACTGCCCTCCTAGGGTTAGAATCCTGGGCCCTGGGGTTAGAGTCCTGGGCCCTGCCCTCCCAGGGTTAGTGTCCTGGGCCCTGCCCTCCCAGGGTCAGAGTCCTGAGACCTGCCCTCCCAGGGTTAGAGTTCTGGGCCGTGTTCTCCCAGGTTTAGAGTCCTGCGCCCTGTTCTCCCAGGGTCAGAGTCCTGGGCCCTGGGGTTAGAGTCCTGGGCCCGGCCCTCCCAGGGTCAGAGACCTGGGCCCTGGGTTTAGAGTCCTGGGCCCTGCCCTCCCAGGGTTAGTGTCCTGGGCCCTGCCCTCCCAGGGTCAGAGTCCTGAGACCTGCCCTCCCAGGGTTAGAGTACTGGGCCCTGTTCTCCCAGGGTTAGAGTTCTGGGCCGTGTTCTCCCAGGTTTAGAGTCCTGCGCCCTGTTCTCCCAGGGTCAGAGTCCTGGGCCCTGCCCTCCCAGGGTTAGAGTCCTGGGCCCTGTTCTCCCAGGGTTAGAGTATTGCGCCCTGTTCTCCCAGGGTTAGAGTCCTGCGTCCTGTTCTCCCAGGGTCAGAGTCCTGGGCCCTGCCCTCCCAGGGTTAGAGTCCTGGGCTCTGTTCTCCCAGGGTTAGAGTCCTGAGCCCTGCCCTCCCAGGGTTAGAGTCCTGGGCCCTGCATTCCCAAAGTTAGAGTCCTGGGCCCTGTTCTCTCAGGGTTAGAGTCCTGAGCCCTGTTCTCCCAGGGTTAGAGTCCTGGGCCCTGCCCTCCCAGGGTTAGAGTCCTGGGCCCTGGGGTTAGAGTCCTGGGCCCCGCCCTCCCAGGGTTAGAGTCCTGAACCCTGGGGTTAGAGTCCTGGGTCCTGCCCTCCCAGGGTTAGATTCCTGGGCCCTGTTCTCCAAGGGATAGAGTCCTGGGCCCTGTTCTCCCAGGGTTAGAGTCCTGGGCCCTGTTCTCCCAGGATTAGAGTCCTGAGCACTGCCCTCCCAGGGTTAGAGTCCTGGGCCCTGGGGTTAGAGTCCTGGGCCCCACCCTCCCAGGGTTAGAGTCCTGGGCCCTGGGGTTAGAGTCCTGGGCCCTGCCCTCCCAAAGTTAGAGACCTGGGCCCTGCCCTCCCAGGGATAGTGTCCTGGGCCCTTTTCTCCCAGGGTTAGAATCCTGGGCCCTGCCCTCCCAGGGTTAGAGTCCTGGGCACTGTTCTCCCAGGGTTAGAGTCCTGGGCCCTGCCTTCCCAGGGTTAGAGTCCTGGGCCCTGGGGTTAGAGTCCTGGGCCCAGCCCTCCCAGGGTTAGAGTCCTGGTCCCTGCCATCCCAGGGTTAGAGACCTGGGCTCTGCCCTCCCAGGGTTAGAGTCCTGGGCCCTGCCATCCCAGGGTTAGAGTCCTGGGCCCTGCCCTCCCAGGGTTAGAGTCCTGGGCACTGCCCTCCTAGGGTTAGAATCCTGGGCCCTGGGGTTAGAGTCCTGGGCCCTGCCCTCCCAGGGTTAGTGTCCTGGGCCCTGCCCTCCCAGGGTCAGAGTCCTGAGACCTGCCCTCCCAGGGTTAGAGTTCTGGGCCGTGTTCTCCCAGGTTTAGAGTCCTGCGCCCT
The DNA here is from genome assembly GCF_044704955.1 of Pristiophorus japonicus. NCBI lineage: Eukaryota > Metazoa > Chordata > Chondrichthyes > Pristiophoridae > Pristiophorus > Pristiophorus japonicus. The sequence continues at coordinate 154,368,446 of NC_091982.1, read as the reverse complement.
GTTCTCCCAGGGTCAGAGTCCTGGGCCCTGGGGTTAGAGTCCTGGGCCCGGCCCTCCCAGGGTCAGAGACCTGGGCCCTGGGTTTAGAGTCCTGGGCCCTGCCCTCCCAGGGTTAGTGTCCTGGGCCCTGCCCTCCCAGGGTCAGAGTCCTGAGACCTGCCCTCCCAGGGTTAGAGTACTGGGCCCTGTTCTCCCAGGGTTAGAGTTCTGGGCCGTGTTCTCCCAGGTTTAGAGTCCTGCGCCCTGTTCTCCCAGGGTCAGAGTCCTGGGCCCTGCCCTCCCAGGGTTAGAGTCCTGGGCCCTGTTCTCCCAGGGTTAGAGTCCTGAGCCCTGCCCTCCCAGGGTTAGAATCCTGGGCCCTGCCCTCCCAAAGTTAGACTCCTGGGCCCTGATCTCCCATGGTTAGATTCCTGGGCCCTGTTCTCCCAGAGCTAGAGTCCTGGTCCCTGCCATCCCAGGGTTAGAGTCCTGGGCTCTGCCCTCCCAGGGTTAGAGTCCTGGGCCCTGCCATCCCAGGGTTAGAGTCCTGGGCCCTGCCCTCCCAGGGTTAGAGTCCTGGGCCCTGGGGTTAGAGTCCTGGGCCCTGCCCTCCCAGGGTTAGAGTCCTGGGCCCTGCCCTCCTAGGGTTAGAGTCCTGGGCCCTGGGGTTAGAGTCCTGGGCCCTGCCCTCCCAGGGTCAGAGTCCTGAGACCTGCCCTCCCAGGGTTAGAGTACTGGGCCCTGGGGTTAGAGTCCTGGGCCCTGCCCTGCCAGGGTCAGAGACCTGGGCCCTGGGATTAGAGTCCTGGGCCCTGCCCTCCCAGGGATAGAGTCCTGGGCCCTGTTCTCCCAGGGTTAGAATCCTGGGATCTGCCCTCCCAGTGTTAGAGTCCTGGGCACTGTTCTCCCAGGGTTAGAGTCCTGGGGCCTGCCCTCCCAGAGTTAGAGTCCTGGGCCCCGCCCTCCCAGGGTTAGAGTCCTGGGTCCTGGGGTTAGAGCCCTGGGCCCTTCCCTCCCAGGGTTAGAGTCCTGGGCCCTGCCATCACAGGTTTAGAGTCCTGGGCCCTGCCATCTAGGGTTTGAGTCCTGGGCCCTGCCCTCCCAGGGTTAGAGTCCTGGGCCCTGCCCTCCCAGGGTTAGAGTCCTGGGCCCTGCCCTCCCAGGGTTAGAGTCCTGAGCCCTGCCCTCCCAGGGTTAGAGTCCTGGGCTCTGTTCTCCCAGGGTTAGAGTGCTGAGCCCAGCCCTCCCAGGGTTAGAGTCCTGGGCCCTGTTCTCCCAAGGTTAGAGTCCTGAGCCCTGTTCTCCCAGGGTTAGAGTCCTGGGCCCTGCCCTCCCAGGGTTAGAGTCCTGGGCCCTGGGGTTAGAGTCCTGGGCCCCGCCCTCCCAGGGTTAGAGTCCTGGGCCCTGGGGTTAGAGTCCTGGGCCCTGCGCTCCCAAATTTAGATTCCTGGGCCCTGCCCTCCCAGGGATAGAGTCCTGGGTCCTGTTCTCCCAGGGTTAGAATCCTGGGCCCTGCCCTCCCAGGGTTAGAGTCCTGGGCACTGTTCTCCCAGGGTTAGAGTCCTGGGCCCTGCCTACCCAGGGTTAGAGTCGTGGGCCCTGGGGTTAGAGTCATGGGCCCAGCCCTCCCAGGGTTAGAGTCCTGGTCCCTGCCATCCCAGGGTTAGAGACCTGGGCTCTGCCCTCCCAGGGTTAGAGTCCTGGGCCCTGCCATCCCAGGGTTAGAGTCCTGGGCCCTGCCCTCCCAGGGTTAGAGTCCTGGGCACTGCCCTCCTAGGGTTAGAATCCTGTGCCCTGGGGTTAGAGTCCTGGGCCCTGCCCTCCCAGGGTCAGAGTCCTGAGACCTGCCCTCCCAGGGTTAGAGTACTGGGCCCTGGGGTTAGAGTCCTGGGCCCTGCCATCCCAGGGTTAGAGTCCTGGGCCCTGCCCTCCCAGTGTTAGAGTCCTGGGCACTGCCCTCCTAGGGTTAGAATCCTGGGCCCTGGGGTTAGAGTCCTGGGCCCTGCCCTCCCAGGGTCAGAGTCCTGGGCCCTGCCCTCCCAGGGTTAGAGTCCTGGGCCCTGCCCTCCCAGTGTTAGAGTCCTGAGCCCTGCCCTCCCAGGGTTAGAGACCTGGGCTCTGTTCTCCCAGGGTTAGAGTCCTGAGCCCTGTTCTCCCAGGGTTAGAGTCCTGGGCCCTGCCCTCCCAGGGTTAGAGTCCTGGGCCCTGGGGTTAGAGTCCTGGGCCCTGCCCTCCCAAAGTTAGAGTCCTGGGCCCTGCCATCCCAGGGTTAGAGTCCTCTCCCCTGCCCTCCCAGGGATGGAGTCCTGGGCCCTGTTCTCCCAGGGATAGAGTCCTGGGCCCTGTTCTCCCAGGGTTAGAATCCTGGGTCCTGCCCTCCCAGGGTTAGAGTCCTGGGCCCTGCCCTCCCAGGGATAGAGTCCTGGTCCCTGCCATCCCAGGGTTAGAGTCCTGGGCCCTGCCCTCCCAGGGTTAGAGTCCTGGGCACTGTTCTCCCAGGGATAGAGTCCTGGGCCCTGTTCTCCCAGGGTTAGAATCCTGGGCCCTGCCCTCCCAGGGTTAGAGTCCTGGTCCCTGCCATCCCAGGGTTAGAGTCCTGGGCCCTGCCCTCCCAGGGTTAGAGTCCTGGGCCCTGCCATACCAGGGTTAGAGTCCTGGGCCCTGCCCTCCCAGGGTTAGAGTCCTGGGCCCTGGGGTTAGAGTCCGGGGCCCTGCCCTCCCAGGGTTAGAGTCCTGGGCCCTGCCCTCCTAGGGTTAGAGTCCTGGGCTCTGGGGTTAGAGTCCTGGGCCCTGCCCTGCCAGGGTCAGAGACCTGGGCCCTGGGATTAGAGTCCTGGGCCCTGCCCTCCCAGGGTTAGAGTCCTGGGCCCTGCCCTCCCAGGGTCAGAGTCCTGAGACCTGCCCTCCCAGGGTTAGAGTACTGGGCCCTGTTCTCCCAGGGTTAGAGTTCTGGGCCCTGTTCTCCCAGGTTTAGAGTCCTGCGCCCTGTTCTCCCAGGGTCAGAGTCCTGGGCCTTGCCCTCCCAGGGTTAGAGTCCTGGGCCCTGTTCTCCCAGGGTTAGAGTCCTGAGCCCTGCCCTCCCAGGGTTAGAGTCCTGGGCCCTGCCCTCCCAAAGTTAGACTCCTGGGCCCTGTTCTCCCATGGTTAGATTCCTGGGCCCTGCCCTCCCAGGGTTAGAGTCCTGGGCCCTGCCCTCCCAGGGTTAGAGTCCTGAGCCCTGCCCTCCCAGGGTTACAGTCCTGGGATCTGTTCTCCCAGGGTTAGAGTCCTGAGCCCTGCCCTCCCAGGGCTCGAGTCCTGGGCCCTGCATTCCCAAAGTTAGAGTCCTGGGCCCTGTTCTCCCAGGATTAGAGTCCTGAGCCCTGTTCTCCCAGGGTTAGAGTCCAGGGCCATGCCCTCCCAGGGTTAGAGTCCTGGGCCTTGGGGTTAGAGTCCTGGGCCCCGCCCTCCCAGGGTTAGAGTCCTGGGCCCTGGGGTTAGAGTCCTGGGCCCTGCCCTCCAAAAGTTAGAGTCCTGGGCCCTGCCATCCCAGGGTTAGAGTCCTGCGCCCTGCCCTCCCAGGGATAGAGTCCTGGGCACTGTTCTCCCAGGGTTAGAGTCCTGGGCCCTGCCCTCCCAGGGATAGAGTCCTGGGCCCTGTTCTCCCAGGGTTAGAGTCCTGGGCACTGTTCTCCCAGGGTTAGAGTCCTGGGCCCTGCCTTCCCAGGGTTAGAGTCCTGGGCCCTGGGGTTAGAGTCCTGGGCCCTGCCCTCCCAGGGTTAGAGTCCTGGTCCCTACCATCCCAGGGTTAGAGTCCTGGGCCCTGCCCTCCCAAGGTTAGAGTCCTGGGCCCTGCCATCCCAGGGTTAGAGTCCTGGGCCCTGCCCTCCCAGGGTTAGAGTCCTGGGCCCTGGGGTTAAAGTCCTGGGCCCTGCCCTCCCAGGGTCAGAGTCCTGAGACCTGCCCTCCCAGGGTTAGAGTACTGGGCCCTGGGGTTAGAGTCCTGGGCCCTGCCCTCCCAGGGTCAGAGCCCTGCCCTCCCAGGGTTAGAGTCCTGGGCCCTGCCCTCCCAAAGTTAGACTCCTGGGCCCTGTTCTCCCATGGTTAGATTCCTGGGCCCTGCCCTCCCAGGGTTAGATTCCTGGGCCCTGCCCTCCCAGGGTTAGAGTACTGTGCCCTGTTCTCCCAGGGATAGAGTCCTGGGCCCTGTTCTCCCAGCATTAGAGTCCTGAGCGCTGCCCTCCCAGGGTTAGAGTCCTGAGCCCTGCCCTCCCAGGGTCAGAGTCCTGGGCCCTGCCCTCCCAGGGTTAGAGTCCTGGGTCCTGGGGTTAGAGTCCTGGGCCCTGCCCTTCCAGGGTTAGAGTCCTGGGCTCTGCCATCACAGATTTAGAGTCCTGGGCCCTGCCATCCAGGGTTAGAGTCCTGGGCCCTGCCCTCCCAGGGATAGAGTCCTGCGCACTGTTCTCCCAGGGTTAGAATCCTGGGCTCTGCCCTCCCAGGGTTAGAGTCCTGGCCACTGTTCTCCCAGGGATAGAGTCCTGGGCCCTGTTCTCCCAGAGTTAGAATCCTGGGCTCTGGCTCTGACCTCCCAGGGTTAGAGTCCTGGGCACTGTTCTCCCAGGGTTAGAGTCCTGGGCTCTGCCCTCGCAGGGTTAGAGTCCTGGGCACTGTTCTCCCAGGTTTAGAGTCCTGGGCACTGCCCTCCCAAGGTTAGAGTCCTGGGCCCTGGGGTTAGTGTCCTGGGCCCTGCCATCCCAGGGTTAGAGTCCTCTCCCCTGTCCTCCCAGGGATAGAGTCCTGGGCCCTGTTCTCCCAGGGATAGAGTCCTGGGCCCTGTTCTCCCAGCATTAGAGTCCTGAGCGCTGCCCTCCCAGGGTTAGAGTCCTGAGCCCTGCCCTCCCAGGGTCAGAGTCCTGGGCCCTGCCCTCCCAGGGTTAGAGTCCTGGGCCCTATTCTCCCAGGGTTAGAGTCCTGAGCCCTGCCCTCCCAGGGTTAGAGTCCTGGGCCCTGCCCTCCCAAAGTTAGACTCCTGGGCCCTGTTCTCCCATGGTTAGATTCCTGGGCCCTGTTCTCCCATGGTTAGATTCCTCGGCCCTGTTCTCCCAGGGTTAGAGTCCTGGGCCCTGCCCTCCCAGAGTTAGAGTCCAGGGCCCCGCCCTCCCAGGGTTAGAGTCCTGGGTCCTGGGGTTAGAGTCCTGGGCCCTGCCCTTCCAGGGTTAGAGTCCTGGGCTCTGCCATCACAGATTTAGAGTCCTGGGCCCTGCCATCCAGGGTTAGAGTCCTGGGCCCTGCCCTCCCAGGGATAGAGTCCTGGGCCCTGTTCTCCCAGGGTTAGAATCCTGGGCTCTGCCCTCCCAGGGTTAGAGTCCTGGGCACTGTTCTCCCAGGGTTAGCATCCTGGGCTCTGCCCTCCCAGGGTTAGAGTCCTGGCCACTGTTCTCCCAGGGATAGAGTCCTGGGCCCTGTTCTCCCAGGGTTAGAATCCTGGGCTCTGCCCTCCCAGGGTTAGAGTCCTGGGCACTGTTCTCCCAGGGTTAGAGTCCTGGGCTCTGCCCTCCCAGGGTTAGAGTCCTGGGCACTGTTGTCCCAGGTTTAGAGTCCTGGGCCCTGCCCTCCCAATGTTAGAGTCCCAAGCCCTGGGGTTAGAGTCCTGGGCCCTGCCCTCCCAGTGTTAGAGTCCTGGGCCCTGCCCTCCTAGGGTTAGTGTCCTGGGCCCTGCCATCGCAGGGTTAGAGTCCTGGGCCCTGGGGTTAGAGTCCTGGGCCCTGCCCTCCCAGGGTCAGAGTCCTGAAACCTGCCCTCCCAGGGTTAGAGTACTGGGCCCTGGGGTTAGAGTCCTGGGCTTTGCCCTCCCAGGGTCAGAGACCTGGGCCCTGGGATAAGAGTCCTGGGCCCTGCCCTCCCAGGGTTAGAGTCCTGGGCCCTGCCCTCCCAGGGTCAGAGTCCTGAGACCTGCCCTCCCAGGGTTAGAGTATTGGGCCCTGTTCTCCCAGGGTTAGAGTTCTGGGCCCTGTTCTCCCAGGTTTAGAGTCCTGCGCCCTCTTCTCCCAGGGTCAGTGTCCTGGGCCCTGCCCTCCCAAGATTAGAGTCCTGGGCCCTGTTCTCCCAGGGTTAGAGTCCTGCGCTCTGCCCTCCCAGGGTTAGAGTCCTGGGCCCTGTTCTCCCAGGATTAGAGTCCTGAGCACTGCCCTCCCAGGGTTAGAGTCCTGAGCCCTGCCCTCCCAGGGTCAGAGTCCTGGGCCCTGCCCTCCCAGGGTTAGAGTCCTGAGACCTGCCCTCCCAGGGTTAGAGTATTGCGCCCTGTTCTCCCAGGGTTAGAGTCCTGCGTCCTGTTCTCCCAGGGTCAGAGTCCTGGGCCCTGCCCTCCCAGGGTTAGAGTCCTGGGCTCTGTTCTCCCAGGGTTAGAGTCCTGAGCCCTGCCCTCCCAGGGTTAGAGTCCTGGGCCCTGCATTCCCAAAGTTAGAGTCCTGGGCCCTGTTCTCCCAGGGTTAGAGTCCTGAGCCCTGTTCTCCCAGGGTTAGAGTCCTGGGCCCTGCCCTCCCAGGGTTAGAGTCCTGGGCCCTGGGGTTAGAGTCCTGGGCCCCGCCCTCCCAGGGTTAGAGTCCTGAACCCTGGGGTTAGAGTCCTGGGTCCTGCCCTCCCAAAGTTAGAGTCCTGGGCCCTGCTATTCCAGGGTTAGAGTCCTAGGCCCTGCCCTCCCAGGGATAGAGTCCTGGGCCCTGTTCTCCCAGGGATAGAGTCCTGGGCCCTGTTCTCCCAGGGTTAGAATCCTGGGCCGTGCCCTCCCAGGGTTAGAGTCCTGGGCACTGTCCTCCCAGGGTTAGAGTCCTGAGCCCTGCCTTCCCAGGGTTAGAGTCCTGGGCCCTGGGGTTAGAGTCCTGGGCCCTGCCCTCCCAGGTTTAGAGTCCTGGTCCCTGCCATCCCAGGTTTAGAGTCCTGGGCTCTGCCCTCCCAGGGTTAGAGTCCTGGGACCTGCCATCCCAGGGTTAGAGTCCTGGGCCCTGCCCTCCCAGGGTTAGAGTCCTGGGCACTGCCCTCCTAGGGTTAGAATGCTGGGCCCTGGGGTTAGAGTCCTGGGCCCTGCCCTCCCAGGGTCAGAGTCCTGAGACCTGCCCTCCCAGGGTTAGAGTACTGGGCCCTGGGGTTAGAGTCCTGGGCCCTGCCCTCCCAGGGTTAGAGTCCTGGGCCCTGCCCTCCCAGGGTCAGAGTCCTGAGACCTGCCCTCCCAGGGTTAGAGTACTGGGCCCTGTTCTCCCAGGGTTAGAGTTCTGGGCCCTGTTCTCCCAGGTTTAGAGTCCTGCGCCCTCTTCTCCCAGGGTCAGTGTCCTGGGCCCTGCCCTGCCAAGATTAGAGTCCTGGGCCCTGCTCTCCCAGGGTTAGAGTCCTGCGCTCTGCCCTGCCAGGGTTAGAGTCCTGGGCCCTGTTCTCCCAGGATTAGAGTCCTGAGCATTGCCCTCCCAGGGTTAGAGTCCTGAGCCCTACCCTCCCAGGGTCAGAGTCCTGGGCCCTGCCCTCCCAGGGTTAGAGTCCTGAGACCTGCCCTCCCAGGGTTAGAGTATTGCGCCCTGTTCTCCCAGGGTTAGAGTCCTGCGTCCTGTTCTCCCAGAGTCAGATTCCTGGGCCCTGCCCTCCCAGGGTTAGAGTCCTGGGCTCTGTTCTCCCAGGGTTAGAGTCCTGAGCCCTGCCCTCCCAGGGTTAGAGTCCTGGGCCCTGCATTCCCAAAGTTAGAGTCCTGGGCCCTGTTCTCTCAGGGTTAGAGTCCTGAGCCCTGTTCTCCCAGGGTTAGAGTCCTGGGCCCTGCCCTTTCAGGGTTAGAGTCCTGGGCCCTGGGGTTAGAGTCCTGGGCCCCGCCCTCCCAGGGTTAGAGTCCTGAACCCTGGGGTTAGAGTCCTGGGTCCTGCCCTCCCAAAGTAAGATTCCTGGGCCCTGCCATCCCAGGATTAGAGTCCTAGGCCCTGCCCTCCCAGGGATAGAGTCCTGGGCCCTGTTCTCCCAGGAATAGAGTCCTGGGCCCTGTTCTCCCAGGGTTAGAATCCTGGGCTGTGCCCTCCCAGGGTTAGAGTCCTGGGCACTGTCCTCCCAGGGTTAGAGTCCTGAGCCCTGCCTTCCCAGGGTTAGAGTCCTGGGCCCTGGGGTTAGAGTCCTGGGCCCTGCCCTCCCAGGGTTAGAGTCCTGGTCCCTGCCATCCCAGGTTTAGAGTCCTGGGCTCTGCCCTCCCAGGGTTAGAGTCCTGGGCCCTGCCATCCCAGGGTTAGAGTCCTGGGCCCTGCCCTCCCAGGGTTAGAGTCCTGGGCACTGCCCTCCTAGGGTTAGAATCCTGGGCCCTGGGGTTAGAGTCCTGGGCCCTGCCCTCCCAGGGTCAGAGTCCTGAGACCTGCCCTCCCAGGGTTAGAGTACTGGGCCCTGGGGTTAGAGTCCTGGGCCCTGCCCTCCCAGGGTTAGAGTCCTGGGCCCTGCCCTCCCAGGGTCAGAGTCCTGAGACCTGCCCTCCCAGGGTTAGAGTACTGGGCCCTGTTCTCCCAGGGTTAGAGTTCTGGGCCCTGTTCTCCCAGGTTTAGAGTCCTGCGCCCTCTTCTCCCAGGGTCAGTGTCCTGGGCCCTGCCCTCCCAAGATTAGAGTCCTAGGCCCTGCTCTCCCAGGGTTAGAGTCCTGCGCTCTGCCCTCCCAGGGTTAGAGTCCTGGGCCCTGTTCTCCCAGGATTAGAGTCCTGAGCACTGCCCTCCCAGGGTTAGAGTCCTGAGCCCTGCCCTCCCAGGGTCAGAGTCCTGGGCCCTGCCCTCCCAGGGTTAGAGTCCTGAGACCTGCCCTCCCAGGGTTAGAGTATTGCGCCCTGTTCTCCCAGGGTTAGAGTCCTGCGTCCTGTTCTCCCAGGGTCAGAGTCCTGGGCCCTGCCCTCCCAGGGTTAGAGTCCTGGGCTCTGTTCTCCCAGGGTTAGAGTCCTGAGCCCTGCCCTCCCAGGGTTAGAGTCCTGGGCCCTGCATTCCCAAAGTTAGAGTCCTGGGCCCTGTTCTCTCAGGGTTAGAGTCCTGAGCCCTGTTCTCCCAGGGTTAGAGTCCTGGGCCCTGCCCTCCCAGGGTTAGAGTCCTGGGCCCTGGGGTTAGAGTCCTGGGCCCCGCCCTCCCAGGGTTAGAGTCCTGAACCCTGGGGTTAGAGTCCTGGGTCCTGCCCTCCCAGGGTTAGATTCCTGGGCCCTGTTCTCCAAGGGATAGAGTCCTGGGCCCTGTTCTCCCAGGGTTAGAGTCCTGGGCCCTGTTCTCCCAGGATTAGAGTCCTGAGCACTGCCCTCCCAGGGTTAGAGTCCTGAGCCCTGCCCTCCCAGGGTCAGAGTCCTGGGCCCTGCCCTCCCAGGGTTAGAGTCCTGAGACCTGCCCTCCCAGGGTTAGAGTATTGCGCCCTGTTCTCCCAGGGTTAGAGTCCTGCGTCCTGTTCTCCCAGGGTCAGAGTCCTGGGCCCTGCCCTCCCAGGGTTAGAGTCCTGGGCTCTGTTCTCCCAGGGTTAGAGTCCTGAGCCCTGCCCTCCCAGGGTTAGAGTCCTGGGCCCTGCATTCCCAAAGTTAGAGTCCTGGGCCCTGTTCTCCCAGGGTTAGAGTCCTGAGCCCTGTTCTCCCAGGGTTAGAGTCCTGGGCCCTGCCCTCCCAGGGTTAGAGTCCTGGGCCCTGGGGTTAGAGTCCTGGGCCCCGCCCTCCCAGGGTTAGAGTCCTGAACCCTGGGGTTAGAGTCCTGGGTCCTGCCCTCCCAAAGTTAGAGTCCTGGGCCCTGCCATTCCAGGGTTAGAGTCCTAGGCCCTGCCCTCCCAGGGATAGAGTCCTGGGCCCTGTTCTCCCAGGGATAGAGTCCTGGGCCCTGTTCTCCCAGGGTTAGAATCCTGGGCCGTGCCCTCCCAGGGTTAGAGTCCTGGGCACTGTCCTCCCAGGGTTAGAGTCCTGAGCCCTGCCTTCCCAGGGTTAGAGTCCTGGGCCCTGGGGTTAGAGTCCTGGGCCCTGCCCTCCCAGGGTTAGAGTCCTGGTCCCTGCCATCCCAGGTTTAGAGTCCTGGGCTCTGCCCTCCCAGGGTTAGAGTCCTGGGCCCTGCCATCCCAGGGTTAGAGTCCTGGGCCCTGCCCTCCCAGGGTTAGAGTCCTGGGCACTGCCCTCCTAGGGTTAGAATCCTGGGCCCTGGGGTTAGAGTCCTGGGCCCTGCCCTCCCAGGGTCAGAGTCCTGAGACCTGCCCTCCCAGGGTTAGAGTAATGGGCCCTGGGGTTAGAGTCCTGGGCCCTGCCCTCCCAGGGTTAGAGTCCTGGGCCCTGCCCTCCCAGGGTCAGAGTCCTGAGACCTGCCCTCCCAGGGTTAGAGTACTGGGCCCTGTTCTCCCAGGGTTAGAGTTCTGGGCCCTGTTCTCCCAGGTTTAGAGTCCTGCGCCCTCTTCTCCCAGGGTCAGTGTCCTGGGCCCTGCCCTCCCAAGATTAGAGTCCTGGGCCCTGCTCTCCCAGGGTTAGAGTCCTGCGCTCTGCCCTGCCAGGGTTAGAGTCCTGGGCCCTGTTCTCCCAGGATTAGAGTCCTGAGCACTGCCCTCCCAGGGTTAGAGTCCTGAGCCCTACCCTCCCAGGGTCAGAGTCCTGGGCCCTGCCCTCCCAGGGTTAGAGTCCTGAGACCTGCCCTCCCAGGGTTAGAGTATTGCGCCCTGTTCTCCCAGGGTTAGAGTCCTGCGTCCTGTTCTCCCAGGGTCAGAGTCCTGGGCCCTGCCCTCCCAGGGTTAGAGTCCTGGGCTCTGTTCTCCCAGGGTTAGAGTCCTGAGCCCTGCCCTCCCAGGGTTAGAGTCCTGGGCCCTGCATTCCCAAAGTTAGAGTCCTGGGCCCTGTTCTCTCAGGGTTAGAGTCCTGAGCCCTGTTCTCCCAGGGTTAGAGTCCTGGGCCCTGCCCTTTCAGGGTTAGAGTCCTGGGCCCTGGGGTTAGAGTCCTGGGCCCCGCCCTCCCAGGGTTAGAGTCCTGAACCCTGGGGTTAGAGTCCTGGGTCCTGCCCTCCCAAAGTAAGATTCCTGGGCCCTGCCATCCCAGGATTAGAGTCCTAGGCCCTGCCCTCCCAGGGATAGAGTCCTGGGCCCTGTTCTCCCAGGGATAGAGTCCTGGGCCCTGTTCTCCCAGGGTTAGAATCCTGGGCCGTGCCCTCCCAGGGTTAGAGTCCTGGGCACTGTCCTCCCAGGGTTAGAGTCCTGAGCCCTGCCTTCCCAGGGTTAGAGTCCTGGGCCCTGGGGTTAGAGTCCTGGGCCCTGCCCTCCCAGGGTTAGAGTCCTGGTCCCTGCCATCCCAGGTTTAGAGTCCTGGGCTCTGCCCTCCCAGGGTTAGAGTCCTGGGCCCTGCCATCCCAGGGTTAGAGTCCTGGGCCCTGCCCTCCCAGGGTTAGAGTCCTGGGCACTGCCCTCCTAGGGTTAGAATCCTGGGCCCTGGGGTTAGAGTCCTGGGCCCTGCCCTCCCAGGGTCAGAGTCCTGAGACCTGCCCTCCCAGGGTTAGAGTACTGGGCCCTGGGGTTAGAGTCCTGGGCCCTGCCCTCCCATGGTTAGAGTCCTGGGCCCTGCCCTCCCAGGGTCAGAGTCCTGAGACCTGCCCTCCCAGGGTTAGAGTACTGGGCCCTGTTCTCCCAGGGTTAGAGTTCTGGGCCCTGTTCTCCCAGGTTTAGAGTCCTGCGCCCTCTTCTCCCAGGGTCAGTGTCCTGGGCCCTGCCCTCCCAAGATTAGAGTCCTGGGCCCTGCTCTCCCAGGGTTAGAGTCCTGCGCTCTGCCCTCCCAGGGTTAGAGTCCTGGGCCCTGTTCTCCCAGGATTAGAGTCCTGAGCACTGCCCTCCCAGGGTTAGAGTCCTGAGCCCTGCCCTCCCAGGATCAGAGTCCTGGGCCCTGCCCTCCCAGGGTTAGAGTCCTGAGACCTGCCCTCCCAGGGTTAGAGTATTGCGCCCTGTTCTCCCAGGGTTAGAGTCCTGCGTCCTGTTCTCCCAGGGTCAGAGTCCTGGGCCCTGCCCTCCCAGGGTTAGAGTCCTGGGCTCTGTTCTCCCAGGGTTAGAGTCCTGAGCCCTGCCCTCCCAGGGTTAGAGTCCTGGGCCCTGCATTCCCAAAGTTAGAGTCCTGGGCCCTGTTCTCTCAGGGTTAGAGTCCTGAGCCCTGTTCTCCCAGGGTTAGAGTCCTGGGCCCTGCCCTCCCAGGGTTAGAGTCCTGGGCCCTGGGGTTAGAGTCCTGGGCCCCGCCCTCCCAGGGTTAGAGTCCTGAACCCTGGGGTTAGAGTCCTGGGTCCTGCCCTCCCAGGGTTAGATTCCTGGGCCCTGTTCTCCAAGGGATAGAGTCCTGGGCCCTGTTCTCCCAGGGTTAGAATCCTAGGCCCTGCCCTCCCAGGGTTAGAGTCCTGGGCACTGTTCTCCCAGGGTTAGAGTCCTGGGCCCTGCCTTCCCAGGGTTAGAGTCCTGGGCCCTGGGGTTAGAGTCCTGGGCCCTGTCCTCCCAGGGTTAGAGTCCTGGTCCCTGCCATCCCAGGGTTAGAGTCCTGGGCTCTGCCCTCCCATGTATAGAGTCCTGGGCCCTGCCATCCCAGGGTTAGAGTCCTGGGCCCTACCCTCTCAGGGTTAGAGTCCTGGGCACTGCCCTCCTAGGGTTAGAATCCTGGGCCCTGGGGTTAGAGTCCTGGGCCCTGCCCTCCCAGGGTCAGAGTCCTGAGACCTGCCCTCCCAGGGTTAGAGTACTGGGCCCTGGGGTTAGAGTCCTGGGCCCTGCCCTCCCAGGGTTAGAGTCCTGGGCCCTGCCCTCCCAGGGTCAGAGTCCTGAGACCTGCCCTCCCAGGGTTAGAGTACTGGGCCCTGTTCTCCCAGGGTTAGAGTTCTGGGCCCTGTTCTCCCAGGTTTAGAGTCCTGCGCCCTGTTCTCCCAGGGTCAGAGTCCTGGGCCCTGCCCTCCCAGGGTTAGAGTCCTAGGCCCTGCCCTCCCAGGGATAGAGTCCTGGGCCCTGTTCTCCAAGGGATAGAGTCCTGGGCCCTGTTCTCCCAGGGTTAGAATCCTGGGCCCTGCCCTCCCAGGGTTAGAGTCCTGGGCACTGTTCTCCCAGGGTTAGAGTCCTGGGCCCTGCCTTCCCAGGGTTAGAGTCCTGGGCCCTGGGGTTAGAGTCCTGGGCCCTGTCCTCCCAGGGTTAGAGTCCTGGTCCCTGCCATCCCAGGGTTAGAGTCCTGGGCTCTGCCCTCCCATGTATAGAGTCCTGGGCCCTGCCATCCCAGGGTTAGAGTCCTGGGCCCTGCCCTCCCAGGGTTAGAGTCCTGGGCACTGCCCTCCTAGGGTTAGAATCCTGGGCCCTGGGGTTAGAGTCCTGGGCCCTGCCCTCCCAGGGTCAGAGTCCTGAGACCTGCCCTCCCAGGGTTAGAGTACTGGGCCCTGGGTTTGAGTCCTGGGCCCTGCCCTCCCAGGGTTAGAGTCCTGGGCCCTGCCCTCCCAGGGTCAGAGTCCTGAGACCTGCCCTCCCAGGGTTAGAGTACTGGGCCCTGTTCTCCCAGGGTTAGAGTTCTGGGCCCTGTTCTCCCAGGTTTAGAGTCCTGCGCCCTGTTCTCCCAGGGTCAGAGTCCTGGGCCCTGCCCTCCCAGGGTTAGAATCCTGGGCCCTGTTCTCCCAGTGTTAGAGTCCTGAGCCCTGCCCTCCCAGGGTGAGAATCCTGGGCCCTGCCCTCCCAAAGTTAGACTCCTGGGCCCAGATCTCCCATGGTTAGATTCCTGGGCCCTGTTCTCCCAGAGTTCGAGTCCTGGGCCCCGCCCTCCCAGGGTTAGAGTCCTGGGCCCTGGAGTTAGAGTCCTGGGCCCTGCCCTTCCAGGGTTAGAGTCCTGGGCCCTGTTCTCCCAGGGTTAGAGTCCTGGGGCCTGCCCTCCCAGAGTTAGAATCCTGGGCACCGCCCTCGCAGGGTTAGAGTCCTGGCTCCTGGGGTTAGAGTCCTGGGCCCTGCCCTCCCAGGGTTAGAGTCCTGGGCCCTGCCATCACAGGTTTAGAGTCCTGGGCCCTGCCATCCAGGGTTTGAGTCCTGGGCCCTGCCTCCCAGGGATAGAGTCCTGGGCCCTGTTCTCCCAGGGTTAGAGTCCTGGGGCCTGCCCTCCCAGAGTTAGAGTCCTGGGCACCGCCCTCGCAGGGTTAGAGTCCTGGCTCCTGGGGTTAGAGTCCTGGGCCATGCCCTCCCAGGGTTAGAGTCCTGGGCCCTGCCATCAAAGGTTTAGAGTCCTGGGCCCTGCCCTCCCAAGATTAGAGTCCTGGGCCCTGCTCTCCCAGGGTTAGAGTCCTGGGCACTGTCCTCCCAGGGTTAGAGTCCTGAGCCCTGCCTTCCCAGGGTTAGAGTCCTGGGCCCTGGGGTTAGAGTCCTGGGCCCTGCCCTCCCAGGGTTAGAGTCCTGGTCCCTGCCATCCCAGGTTTAGAGTCCTGGGCTCTGCCCTCCCAGGGTTAGAGTCCTGGGCACTGCCCTCCTAGGGTTAGAATCCTGGGCCCTGGGGTTAGAGTCCTGGGCCCTGCCCTCCCAGGGTCAGAGTCCTGAGACCTGCCCTCCCAGGGTTAGAGTACTGGGCCCTGGGGTTAGAGTCCTGGGCCCTGCCCTCCCAGGGTTAGAGTCCTGGGCCCTGCCCTCCCAGGGTCAGAGTCCTGAGACCTGCCCTCCCAGGGTTAGAGTACTGGGCCCTGTTCTCCCAGGGTTAGAGTTCTGGGCCCTGTTCTCCCAGGTTTAGAGTCCTGCGCCCTCTTCTCCCAGGGTCAGTGTCCTGGGCCCTGCCTTCCCAGGGTTAGAGTCCTGGGCCCTGCCATCCCAGGGTTAGAGTCCTGGGCCCTGCCCTCCCAGGGTTAGAGTCCTGGGCACTGCCCTCCTAGGGTTAGAATCCTGGGCCCTGGGGTTAGAGTCCTGGGCCCTGCCCTCCCAGGGTCAGAGTCCTGAGACCTGCCCTCCCAGGGTTAGAGTACTGGGCCCTGTTCTCCCAGGGTTAGAGTTCTGGGCCCTGTTCTCCCAGGTTTAGAGTCCTGCGCCCTCTTCTCCCAGGGTCAGTGTCCTGGGCCCTGCCCTCCCAGGGTTAGAGTCCTAGGCCCTGCCCTCCCAGGGATAGAGTCCTGGGCCCTGTTCTCCCAGGGATAGAGTCCTGGGCCCTGTTCTCCCAGGGTTAGAATCCTGGGCCCTGCCCTCCCAGGGTTAGAGTCCTGGGCACTGTTCTCCCAGGGTTAGAGTCCTGGGCCCTGCCTTCCCAGGGTTAGAGTCCTGGGCCCTGGGGTTAGAGTCCTGGGCCCTGCCCTCCCAGGGTTAGAGTCCTGGTCCCTGCCATCCCAGGGTTAGAGTCCTGGGCTCTGCCCTCCCATGTATAGAGTCCTGGGCCCTGCCATCCCAGGGTTAGAGTCCTGGGCCCTGCCCTCCCAGGGTTAGAGTCCTGGGCCCTGCCCTCCCAGGGTTAGAGTCCTGAGCCCTGCCCTCCCAGGGTTAGAGTCCTGGGCTCTGTTCTCCCAGGGTTAGAGTCCTGAGCCCTGCCCTCCCAGGGTTAGAGTCCTGGGCCCTGCACTCCCAAAGTTAGAGTCCTGGGCCCTGTTCTCCCAGGGTTAGAGTCCTGAGCCCTGTTCCCCCAGGGTTAGAGTCCTGAGCCCTGTTCTCCCAGGGTTAGAGTCCTGGGCCCTGCCCTCCCAGGGTTAGAGTCCTGGGCCCTGGGGTTAGAGTCCTGGGCCCCGCCCTCCCAGGGTTAGAGTCCTGGGCCCTGGGGTTAGAGTCCTGGGCCCTGTCCTCCCAAACTTAGAGTCCTGGGCCCTGCCATCCCAGGGTTAGAGTCCTGGGCCCTGCCCTCCCAGGGATAGAGTCCTGGGCCTTGTTCTCCCAGGGATAGAGTCCTGGGCCCTGTTCTCCCAGGGTTAGAATCCTGGGCCCTGCCCTCCCAGGGTTAGAGTCCTGGGCACTATTCTCCCAGGGTTAGAGTCCTGGGCCCTGGGGTTAGAGTCCTGGGCCCTGCCCTCCCAGGGTTAGAGTCCTGGTCCCTGCCATCCCAGGGATAGAGTCCTGGGCCCTGCCCTCCCAGGGTTAGAGTCCTGGGCCCTGCCATCCCAGGGTTAGAGTCCTGGGCCCTGCCCTCCCAGGGTTAGAATCCTGGGCCCTGGGGTTAGAGTCCTGGGCCCTGACCTCCCAGGGTTAGAGTCCTGGGCTTGCCCTCCCAGGGTTAGAGTCCTGGGCCCTGCCCTCCCAGGGTTAGAGTCCTGAACCCTGGGGTTAGAGTCCTGGGTC
This sequence comes from Pristiophorus japonicus, assembly GCF_044704955.1. Classification (NCBI taxonomy): domain Eukaryota; kingdom Metazoa; phylum Chordata; class Chondrichthyes; family Pristiophoridae; genus Pristiophorus; species Pristiophorus japonicus. The sequence continues at coordinate 154,352,270 of NC_091982.1, read as the reverse complement.
CTGCCCTCCCAAAGTTAGAGTCCTGGGCCCTGCCATTCCAGGGTTAGAGTCCTAGGCCCTGCCCTCCCAGGGATAGAGTCCTGGGCCCTGTTCTCCCAGGGATAGAGTCCTGGGCCCTGTTCTCCCAGGGTTAGAATCCTGGGCCGTGCCCTCCCAGGGTTAGAGTCCTGGGCACTGTCCTCCCAGGGTTAGAGTCCTGAGCCCTGCCTTCCCAGGGTTAGAGTCCTGGGCCCTGGGGTTAGAGTCCTGGGCCCTGCCCTCCCAGGGTTAGAGTCCTGGTCCCTGCCATCCCAGGTTTAGAGTCCTGGGCTCTGCCCTCCCAGGGTTAGAGTCCTGGGCCCTGCCATCCCAGGGTTAGAGTCCTGGGCCCTGCCCTCCCAGGGTTAGAGTCCTGGGCACTGCCCTCCTAGGGTTAGAATCCTGGGCCCTGGGGTTAGAGTCCTGGGCCCTGCCCTCCCAGGGTCAGAGTCCTGAGACCTGCCCTCCCAGGGTTAGAGTACTGGGCCCTGGGGTTAGAGTCCTGGGCCCTGCCCTCCCAGGGTTAGAGTCCTGGGCCCTGCCCTCCCAGGGTCAGAGTCCTGAGACCTGCCCTCCCAGGGTTAGAGTACTGGGCCCTGTTCTCCCAGGGTTAGAGTTCTGGGCCCTGTTCTCCCAGGTTTAGAGTCCTGCGCCCTCTTCTCCCAGGGTCAGTGTCCTGGGCCCTGCCCTCCCAAGATTAGAGTCCTGGGCCCTGCTCTCCCAGGGTTAGAGTCCTGCGCTCTGCCCTGCCAGGGTTAGAGTCCTGGGCCCTGTTCTCCCAGGATTAGAGTCCTGAGCACTGCCCTCCCAGGGTTAGAGTCCTGAGCCCTACCCTCCCAGGGTCAGAGTCCTGGGCCCTGCCCTCCCAGGGTTAGAGTCCTGAGACCTGCCCTCCCAGGGTTAGAGTATTGCGCCCTGTTCTCCCAGGGTTAGAGTCCTGCGTCCTGTTCTCCCAGGGTCAGAGTCCTGGGCCCTGCCCTCCCAGGGTTAGAGTCCTGGGCTCTGTTCTCCCAGGGTTAGAGTCCTGAGCCCTGCCCTCCCAGGGTTAGAGTCCTGGGCCCTGCATTCCCAAAGTTAGAGTCCTGGGCCCTGTTCTCTCAGGGTTAGAGTCCTGAGCCCTGTTCTCCCAGGGTTAGAGTCCTGGGCCCTGCCCTTTCAGGGTTAGAGTCCTGGGCCCTGGGGTTAGAGTCCTGGGCCCCGCCCTCCCAGGGTTAGAGTCCTGAACCCTGGGGTTAGAGTCCTGGGTCCTGCCCTCCCAAAGTAAGATTCCTGGGCCCTGCCATCCCAGGATTAGAGTCCTAGGCCCTGCCCTCCCAGGGATAGAGTCCTGGGCCCTGTTCTCCCAGGGATAGAGTCCTGGGCCCTGTTCTCCCAGGGTTAGAATCCTGGGCCGTGCCCTCCCAGGGTCAGAGTCCTGGGCACTGTCCTCCCAGGGTTAGAGTCCTGAGCCCTGCCTTCCCAGGGTTAGAGTCCTGGGCCCTGGGGTTAGAGTCCTGGGCCCTGCCCTCCCAGGGTTAGAGTCCTGGTCCCTGCCATCCCAGGTTTAGAGTCCTGGGCTCTGCCCTCCCAGGGTTAGAGTCCTGGGCCCTGCCATCCCAGGGTTAGAGTCCTGGGCCCTGCCCTCCCAGGGTTAGAGTCCTGGGCACTGCCCTCCTAGGGTTAGAATCCTGGGCCCTGGGGTTAGAGTCCTGGGCCCTGCCCTCCCAGGGTCAGAGTCCTGAGACCTGCCCTCCCAGGGTTAGAGTACTGGGCCCTGGGGTTAGAGTCCTGGGCCCTGCCCTCCCATGGTTAGAGTCCTGGGCCCTGCCCTCCCAGGGTCAGAGTCCTGAGACCTGCCCTCCCAGGGTTTGAGTACTGGGCCCTGTTCTCCCAGGGTTAGAGTTCTGGGCCCTGTTCTCCCAGGTTTAGAGTCCTGCGCCCTCTTCTCCCAGGGTCAGTGTCCTGGGCCCTGCCCTCCCAAGATTAGAGTCCTGGGCCCTGCTCTCCCAGGGTTAGAGTCCTGCGCTCTGCCCTCCCAGGGTTAGAGTCCTGGGCCCTGTTCTCCCAGGATTAGAGTCCTGAGCACTGCCCTCCCAGGGTTAGAGTCCTGAGCCCTGCCCTCCCAGGATCAGAGTCCTGGGCCCTGCCCTCCCAGGGTTAGAGTCCTGAGACCTGCCCTCCCAGGGTTAGAGTATTGCGCCCTGTTCTCCCAGGGTTAGAGTCCTGCGTCCTGTTCTCCCAGGGTCAGAGTCCTGGGCCCTGCCCTCCCAGGGTTAGAGTCCTGGGCTCTGTTCTCCCAGGGTTAGAGTCCTGAGCCCTGCCCTCCCAGGGTTAGAGTCCTGGGCCCTGCATTCCCAAAGTTAGAGTCCTGGGCCCTGTTCTCTCAGGGTTAGAGTCCTGAGCCCTGTTCTCCCAGGGTTAGAGTCCTGGGCCCTGCCCTCCCAGGGTTAGAGTCCTGGGCCCTGGGGTTAGAGTCCTGGGCCCCGCCCTCCCAGGGTTAGAGTCCTGAACCCTGGGGTTAGAGTCCTGGGTCCTGCCCTCCCAGGGTTAGATTCCTGGGCCCTGTTCTCCAAGGGATAGAGTCCTGGGCCCTGTTCTCCCAGGGTTAGAATCCTAGGCCCTGCCCTCCCAGGGTTAGAGTCCTGGGCACTGTTCTCCCAGGGTTAGAGTCCTGGGCCCTGCCTTCCCAGGGTTAGAGTCCTGGGCCCTGGGGTTAGAGTCCTGGGCCCTGTCCTCCCAGGGTTAGAGTCCTGGTCCCTGCCATCCCAGGGTTAGAGTCCTGGGCTCTGCCCTCCCATGTATAGAGTCCTGGGCCCTGCCATCCCAGGGTTAGAGTCCTGGGCCCTACCCTCTCAGGGTTAGAGTCCTGGGCACTGCCCTCCTAGGGTTAGAATCCTGGGCCCTGGGGTTAGAGTCCTGGGCCCTGCCCTCCCAGGGTCAGAGTCCTGAGACCTGCCCTCCCAGGGTTAGAGTACTGGGCCCTGGGGTTAGAGTCCTGGGCCCTGCCCTCCCAGGGTTAGAGTCCTGGGCCCTGCCCTCCCAGGGTCAGAGTCCTGAGACCTGCCCTCCCAGGGTTAGAGTACTGGGCCCTGTTCTCCCAGGGTTAGAGTTCTGGGCCCTGTTCTCCCAGGTTTAGAGTCCTGCGCCCTGTTCTCCCAGGGTCAGAGTCCTGGGCCCTGCCCTCCCAGGGTTAGAGTCCTAGGCCCTGCCCTCCCAGGGATAGAGTCCTGGGCCCTGTTCTCCAAGGGATAGAGTCCTGGGCCCTGTTCTCCCAGGGTTAGAATCCTGGGCCCTGCCCTCCCAGGGTTAGAGTCCTGGGCACTGTTCTCCCAGGGTTAGAGTCCTGGGCCCTGCCTTCCCAGGGTTAGAGTCCTGGGCCCTGGGGTTAGAGTCCTGGGCCCTGTCCTCCCAGGGTTAGAGTCCTGGTCCCTGCCATCCCAGGGTTAGAGTCCTGGGCTCTGCCCTCCCATGTATAGAGTCCTGGGCCCTGCCATCCCAGGGTTAGAGTCCTGGGCCCTACCCTCCCAGGGTTAGAGTCCTGGGCACTGCCCTCCTAGGGTTAGAATCCTGGGCCCTGGGGTTAGAGTCCTGGGCCCTGCCCTCCCAGGGTCAGAGTCCTGAGACCTGCCCTCCCAGGGTTAGAGTACTGGGCCCTGCGTTTGAGTCCTGGGCCCTGCCCTCCCAGGGTTAGAGTCCTGGGCCCTGCCCTCCCAGGGTCAGAGTCCTGAGACCTGCCCTCCCAGGGTTAGAGTACTGGGCCCTGTTCTCCCAGGGTTAGAGTTCTGGGCCCTGTTCTCCCAGGTTTAGAGTCCTGCGCCCTGTTCTCCCAGGGTCAGAGTCCTGGGCCCTGCCCTCCCAGGGTTAGAATCCTGGGCCCTGTTCTCCCAGTGTTAGAGTCCTGAGCCCTGCCCTCCCAGGGTGAGAATCCTGGGCCCTGCCCTCCCAAAGTTAGACTCCTGGGCCCAGATCTCCCATGGTTAGATTCCTGGGCCCTGTTCTCCCAGAGTTCGAGTCCTGGGCCCCGCCCTCCCAGGGTTAGAGTCCTGGGCCCTGGAGTTAGAGTCCTGGGCCCTGCCCTTCCAGGGTTAGAGTCCTGGGCCCTGTTCTCCCAGGGTTAGAGTCCTGGGGCCTGCCCTCCCAGAGTTAGAGTCCTGGGCACCGCCCTCGCAGGGTTAGAGTCCTGGCTCCTGGGGTTAGAGTCCTGGGCCCTGCCCTCCCAGGGTTAGAGTCCTGGGCCCTGCCATCACAGGTTTAGAGTCCTGGGCCCTGCCATCCAGGGTTTGAGTCCTGGGCCCTGCCCTCCCAGGGATAGAGTCCTGGGCCCTGTTCTCCCAGGGTTAGAGTCCTGGGGCCTGCCCTCCCAGAGTTAGAGTCCTGGGCACCGCCCTCGCAGGGTTAGAGTCCTGGCTCCTGGGGTTAGAGTCCTGGGCCCTGCCCTCCCAGGGTTAGAGTCCTGGGCCCTGCCATCAAAGGTTTAGAGTCCTGGGCCCTGCCCTCCCAAGATTAGAGTCCTGGGCCCTGCTCTCCCAGGGTTAGAGTCCTGGGCACTGTCCTCCCAGGGTTAGAGTCCTGAGCCCTGCCTTCCCAGGGTTAGAGTCCTGGGCCCTGGGGTTAGAGTCCTGGGCCCTGCCCTCCCAGGGTTAGAGTCCTGGTCCCTGCCATCCCAGGTTTAGAGTCCTGGGCTCTGCCCTCCCAGGGTTAGAGTCCTGGGCACTGCCCTCCTAGGGTTAGAATCCTGGGCCCTGGGGTTAGAGTCCTGGGCCCTGCCCTCCCAGGGTCAGAGTCCTGAGACCTGCCCTCCCAGGGTTAGAGTACTGGGCCCTGGGGTTAGAGTCCTGGGCCCTGCCCTCCCAGGGTTAGAGTCCTGGGCCCTGCCCTCCCAGGGTCAGAGTCCTGAGACCTGCCCTCCCAGGGTTAGAGTACTGGGCCCTGTTCTCCCAGGGTTAGAGTTCTGGGCCCTGTTCTCCCAGGTTTAGAGTCCTGCGCCCTCTTCTCCCAGGGTCAGTGTCCTGGGCCCTGCCTTCCCAGGGTTAGAGTCCTGGGCCCTGCCATCCCAGGGTTAGAGTCCTGGGCCCTGCCCTCCCAGGGTTAGAGTCCTGGGCACTGCCCTCCTAGGGTTAGAATCCTGGGCCCTGGGGTTAGAGTCCTGGGCCCTGCCCTCCCAGGGTCAGAGTCCTGAGACCTGCCCTCCCAGGGTTAGAGTACTGGGCCCTGTTCTCCCAGGGTTAGAGTTCTGGGCCCTGTTCTCCCAGGTTTAGAGTCCTGCGCCCTCTTCTCCCAGGGTCAGTGTCCTGGGCCCTGCCCTCCCAGGGTTAGAGTCCTAGGCCCTGCCCTCCCAGGGATAGAGTCCTGGGCCCTGTTCTCCCAGGGATAGAGTCCTGGGCCCTGTTCTCCCAGGGTTAGAATCCTGGGCCCTGCCCTCCCAGGGTTAGAGTCCTGGGCACTGTTCTCCCAGGGTTAGAGTCCTGGGCCCTGCCTTCCCAGGGTTAGAGTCCTGGGCCCTGGGGTTAGAGTCCTGGGCCCTGCCCTCCCAGGGTTAGAGTCCTGGTCCCTGCCATCCCAGGGTTAGAGTCCTGGGCTCTGCCCTCCCATGTATAGAGTCCTGGGCCCTGCCATCCCAGGGTTAGAGTCCTGGGCCCTGCCCTCCCAGGGTTAGAGTCCTGGGCCCTGCCCTCCCAGGGTTAGAGTCCTGAGCCCTGCCCTCCCAGGGTTAGAGTCCTGGGCTCTGTTCTCCCAGGGTTAGAGTCCTGAGCCCTGCCCTCCCAGGGTTAGAGTCCTGGGCCCTGCACTCCCAAAGTTAGAGTCCTGGGCCCTGTTCTCCCAGGGTTAGAGTCCTGAGCCCTGTTCCCCCAGGGTTAGAGTCCTGAGCCCTGTTCTCCCAGGGTTAGAGTCCTGGGCCCTGCCCTCCCAGGGTTAGAGTCCTGGGCCCTGGGGTTAGAGTCCTGGGCCCCGCCCTCCCAGGGTTAGAGTCCTGGGCCCTGGGGTTAGAGTCCTGGGCCCTGTCCTCCCAAACTTAGAGTCCTGGGCCCTGCCATCCCAGGGTTAGAGTCCTGGGCCCTGCCCTCCCAGGGATAGAGTCCTGGGCCTTGTTCTCCCAGGGATAGAGTCCTGGGCCCTGTTCTCCCAGGGTTAGAATCCTGGGCCCTGCCCTCCCAGGGTTAGAGTCCTGGGCACTATTCTCCCAGGGTTAGAGTCCTGGGCCCTGGGGTTAGAGTCCTGGGCCCTGCCCTCCCAGGGTTAGAGTCCTGGTCCCTGCCATCCCAGGGATAGAGTCCTGGGCCCTGCCCTCCCAGGGTTAGAGTCCTGGGCCCTGCCATCCCAGGGTTAGAGTCCTGGGCCCTGCCCTCCCAGGGTTAGAATCCTGGGCCCTGGGGTTAGAGTCCTGGGCCCTGACCTCCCAGGGTTAGAGTCCTGGGCTTGCCCTCCCAGGGTTAGAGTCCTGGGCCCTGCCCTCCCAGGGTTAGAGTCCTGTGCCCTGCCCTCCCAGGGTTAGAGTCCTGAGCCCTGCCCTCCCAGGGTTAGAGTCCTGGGCTCTGTTCTCCCAGGGTTAGAGTCCTGAGCCCTGCCCTCCCAGGGTTAGAGTCCTGGGCCCTGCACTCCCAAAGTTAGAGTCCTGGGCCCTGTTCTCCCAGGGTTAGAGTCCTGAGCCCTGTTCCCCCAGGGTTAGAGTCCTGAGCCCTGTTCTCCCAGGGTTAGAGTCCTGGGCCCTGCCCTCCCAGGGTTAGAGTCCTGGGCCCTGGGGTTAGAGTCCTGGGCCCCGCCCTCCCAGGGTTAGAGTCCTGGGCCCTGGGGTTAGAGTCCTGGGCCCTGCCCTCCCAAACTTAGAGTCCTGGGCCCTGCCATCCCAGGGTTAGAGTCCTGGGCCCTGCCCTCCCAGGGATAGAGTCCTGGGCCTTGTTCTCCCAGGGATAGAGTCCTGGGCCCTGTTCTCCCAGGGTTAGAATCCTGGGCCCTGCCCTCCCAGGGTTAGAGTCCTGGGCACTATTCTCCCAGGGTTAGAGTCCTGGGCCCTGGGGTTAGAGTCCTGGGCCCTGCCCTCCCAGGGTTAGAGTCCTGGGCCCTGCCATCCCAGGGTTAGAATCCTGGGCCCTGCCCTCCCAGGGTTAGAGTCCTGGGCCCTGCCATCCCAGGGTTAGAGTCCTGGGCCCTGCCCTCCCAGGGTTAGAATCCTGGGCCCTGGGGTTAGAGTCCTGGGCCCTGCCCTCCCAGGGTTAGAGTCCTGGGCCCTGCCCTCCCAGGGTCAGAGTCCTGGGCCCTGCCCTCCCAGGGTTAGAGTCCTGAGACCTGCCCTCCCAGGGTTAGAGTATTGCGCCCTGTTCTCCCAGGGTTAGAGTCCTGCGTCCTGTTCTCCCAGGGTCAGAGTCCTGGGCCCTGCCCTCCCAGGGTTAGAGTCCTGGGCTCTGTTCTCCCAGGGTTAGAGTCCTGAGCCCTGCCCTCCCAGGGTTAGAGTCCTGGGCCCTGCATTCCCAAAGTTAGAGTCCTGGGCCCTGTTCTCTCAGGGTTAGAGTCCTGAGCCCTGTTCTCCCAGGGTTAGAGTCCTGGGCCCTGCCCTCCCAGGGTTAGAGTCCTGGGCCCTGGGGTTAGAGTCCTGGGCCCCGCCCTCCCAGGGTTAGAGTCCTGAACCCTGGGGTTAGAGTCCTGGGTCCTGCCCTCCCAGGGTTAGATTCCTGGGCCCTGTTCTCCAAGGGATAGAGTCCTGGGCCCTGTTCTCCCAGGGTTAGAATCCTAGGCCCTGCCCTCCCAGGGTTAGAGTCCTGGGCACTGTTCTCCCAGGGTTAGAGTCCTGGGCCCTGCCTTCCCAGGGTTAGAGTCCTGGGCCCTGGGGTTAGAGTCCTGGGCCCTGTCCTCCCAGGGTTAGAGTCCTGGTCCCTGCCATCCCAGGGTTAGAGTCCTGGGCTCTGCCCTCCCATGTATAGAGTCCTGGGCCCTGCCATCCCAGGGTTAGAGTCCTGGGCCCTGCCCTCTCAGGGTTAGAGTCCTGGGCACTGCCCTCCTAGGGTTAGAATCCTGGGCCCTGGGGTTAGAGTCCTGGGCCCTGCCCTCCCAGGGTCAGAGTCCTGAGACCTGCCCTCCCAGGGTTAGAGTACTGGGCCCTGGGGTTAGAGTCCTGGGCCCTGCCCTCCCAGGGTTAGAGTCCTGGGCCCTGCCCTCCCAGGGTCAGAGTCCTGAGACCTGCCCTCCCAGGGTTAGAGTACTGGGCCCTGTTCTCCCAGGGTTAGAGTTCTGGGCCCTGTTCTCCCAGGTTTAGAGTCCTGCGCCCTGTTCTCCCAGGGTCAGAGTCCTGGGCCCTGCCCTCCCAGGGTTAGAGTCCTAGGCCCTGCCCTCCCAGGGATAGAGTCCTGGGCCCTGTTCTCCAAGGGATAGAGTCCTGGGCCCTGTTCTCCCAGGGTTAGAATCCTGGGCCCTGCCCTCCCAGGGTTAGAGTCCTGGGCACTGTTCTCCCAGGGTTAGAGTCCTGGGCCCTGCCTTCCCAGGGTTAGAGTCCTGGGCCCTGGGGTTAGAGTCCTGGGCCCTGTCCTCCCAGGGTTAGAGTCCTGGTCCCTGCCATCCCAGGGTTAGAGTCCTGGGCTCTGCCCTCCCATGTATAGAGTCCTGGGCCCTGCCATCCCAGGGTTAGAGTCCTGGGCCCTGCCCTCCCAGGGTTAGAGTCCTGGGGCCTGCCCTCCCAGGGTGAGAATCCTGGGCCCTGCCCTCCCAAAGTTAGACTCCTGGGCCCAGATCTCCCAGGGTTAGAGTTCTGGGCCCTGTTCTCCCAGGTTTAGAGTCCTGCGCCCTGTTCTCCCAGGGTCAGAGTCCTGGGCCCTGCCCTCCCAGGGTTAGAATCCTGGGCCCTGTTCTCCCAGTGTTAGAGTCCTGAGCCCTGCCCTCCCAGGGTGAGAATCCTGGGCCCTGCCCTCCCAAAGTTAGACTCCTGGGCCCAGATCTCCCATGGTTAGATTCCTGGGCCCTGTTCTCCCAGAGTTCGAGTCCTGGGCCCCGCCCTCCCAGGGTTAGAGTCCTGGGCCCTGGAGTTAGAGTCCTGGGCCCTGCCCTTCCAGGGTTAGAGTCCTGGGCCCTGTTCTCCCAGGGTTAGAGTCCTGGGGCCTGCCCTCCCAGAGTTAGAGTCCTGGGCACCGCCCTCGCAGGGTTAGAGTCCTGGCTCCTGGGGTTAGAGTCCTGGGCCCTGCCCTCCCAGGGTTAGAGTCCTGGGCCCTGCCATCACAGGTTTAGAGTCCTGGGCCCTGCCATCCAGGGTTTGAGTCCTGGGCCCTGCCCTCCCAGGGATAGAGTCCTGGGCCCTGTTCTCCCAGGGTTAGAGTCCTGGGGCCTGCCCTCCCAGAGTTAGAGTCCTGGGCACCGCCCTCGCAGGGTTAGAGTCCTGGCTCCTGGGGTTAGAGTCCTGGGCCCTGCCCTCCCAGGGTTAGAGTCCTGGGCCCTGCCATCAAAGGTTTAGAGTCCTGGGCCCTGCCCTCCCAAGATTAGAGTCCTGGGCCCTGCTCTCCCAGGGTTAGAGTCCTGGGCACTGTCCTCCCAGGGTTAGAGTCCTGAGCCCTGCCTTCCCAGGGTTAGAGTCCTGGGCCCTGGGGTTAGAGTCCTGGGCCCTGCCCTCCCAGGGTTAGAGTCCTGGTCCCTGCCATCCCAGGTTTAGAGTCCTGGGCTCTGCCC